>NW_025900965.1:0-61284 GCF_022539505.1 Lolium rigidum | reverse complement strand
CCGATTGCCATGATGTTAGGTTGTGTTTGGTTCTAGACCACAACAGGGATGGGATGGGATGGTTCTCTTTTTTGTTGTGTTTGGTTACAAAGTGAGGTGAAAGGGACCATCCTCACAAGGGAATATTCCTCAAAAATCATGAATCAACCCATCCCTCAAAATCGACCGGACCTCCCGATCCACCCTTTCCTAAAAAGTGGACCGCAGCCTAATCCTTCTCCCTCGTCTCTAATCGCTGAGCCCCCGCATCTTCCCCACCTCCGGCTTGCCCTAGGATCGCCGCCCGACCCCTAAAGCCGCTCGACCTCCTCGAAGTAGCCCACCTCCCCTGCTCGTCGAGATCTCACCGGCGCTTGCCCGCCCATCCTCTAGAGTTGCCGACCACTGTGTGGCTCGTCGCTCACCCGCGGCCCGCCCATGCGCTTCAGGGGAAGGCCGGTGCACACCAACCTCCATGCGCTCACGGGAAGGCCGGCGAGCCCCCGCCTCCATGCGCTCAGGGGATGGCCGAGTGGTTGACACCCTCTGCCTCCATGCGCTTCAGGGGATGGCGGTGAGGCCCCGCCTCCATGCGCTGCAGGGGAGGCCGACGCCCTTCGCCTCTCTGCGCTTCAGGGGATGGCCGGCGAGCCCCCGCGTTCGTGTGTGCGGCCGACGAGCTCCCGTCTCCGTGCACTCCGTGGAGATCGTGTAACTCTGGCACAATTTCACCCTATTTTGTTAAGCTAATTGCAGTTAATTACCTGTTAACATGTTGGCGGGGAGCTAAAGCTCTACATCTTTTTGATCTGATTTTTTAAAATTGAGCTAAAGCTCTACATCCTGAAAGAACTAAGTCATAAGTTATTAATCTCATAGAGTAACTGTATAACGTTAATACATTATAAAAGTCAGCAGAAATTACTTACATATAGCCCTAAAAGGGAACTTGGAAGGGAGAGAAAAACGATATTATCTCTCTCCAAACCAAACCTACAGGACAGAGTTTTGGCAATAACTGCAGTAGCATGTACTAGTATGTGATTGTCTCAGTACAGAATCACACTTACGAAGAGAATAACGCTCCAGAGATTAACTAGTATAAACTGTAAGGTAACTCGGCGTTGTTCTAGTTTATCACACAATTCTTAGGTAAGATGTTCAGGTACATCAACGAGGCACACTGCATATTATTCTAGAAAGGGGCCGCATCCGAGGCCGACGAGATCCACGGCGGCAGGGAGGCCATGGCCACGTCGGCTACTCCTCCACGGGGTGGTAGAAGCGGCGGCACGCGAGACCGTCGAAGACCCTGACGACGAAGTTGTAGGTGCCCTGGCGGTGGCGGAACGTTAGGAGGAAGCCCTGCTCGAGCTTGTAGCAGAGGGCGAACTCCTTCCAGTCACCCGTGAAGAACATGCACCCTGTACGGTCGCGGTGTATAGTCATTCGCCACGTCTTCTGTCCCGCGCTGGCCTCCCTCAGGAAGGCGTAGCCCGACTCGTGCCCAGCGAAGACCTCGACAAACTTGTCAGGGAGCTTCAAGTTCTCCAAGGTCTCCTCCTTCACGAAGACAAAGAACTCATAGTCGGGGCAGCCTAAGGGTGCCTTCTTGCGTGTGGAGCCCGGTGGAGGGAGGAGACCCGGCGTGGGCGCCGGCCCGATGGCCGAGCCGCCGGCATGCAAAGCTTGAGGAGCCAGCCCGACTTCTTCCGCAGGCGCTGCGGCAGCAGCCGGGAGTTGTTTCCCGCCACCACGAGGACGGCCAGGACCGCGTTTTTCCACGGTGGCCTCTCCAGCGGGGGCCGACCGAGCAATCTTGGGCTTGTTCTTGCTCCCTTTGGGGCGACCTCGGCCGCGTTTTGCCCGCGCGGGTGGAGGGCTGGCGGCACCAGGGAGGGTCTCCAGGGCTTGCGCCGCCTCCTCGATGCTGCTCTTCGGTTCCATGTCTGCAGGAAGTGAGGCAAGAAGGTCGCGCAAGCGCAAGGGAGAAGGAGTGGAGTTGGGGAGGCGATGCGGCGGCGGGTGAACTGAGGAAGGAGCTCCTCTTCACCAGGCTCTGTTTTTAAGAGAGCGCGTGGAGCGGTTACCGAAGAGACACCATCAAAGCGCCAGTTGCGCGCGCAGCGGCCCATGATTACCTGCCGTTTCGTCTCCACGGCTCAGATCGCTCCACGTCCACGGTAAGAGCATTTCCACTGGAATCCCCTATATGGGCTCATGGCCAACCGTTTTAGAGCCCATATAGAATACGCCAAGCGGCTGCCAGCCGCGGCCTCTATAATGGGTTTTACCCCGGCAGGGGAAGGAGCGAGGGATAGCCGAGGTTTCATGGGTGATTGTGGTGGGCGTACGGATAGACGTGGATGTGGACAAGCTGGGCGGGGGCAGTGCACGAGGTGGTGCACGCACCGGTGTCTGGAAGCAGAAGGAAGGCCTGGTCAATAATAGCTTGCTTCTTGGGAAGCGTAACTCAGGGGATGCTGGCCTGGTGAATGATGATGAAGAGGCGTTGGCGGATACGGCGTCAAGCTCGATTAAAACAACAGATGTAGTTGGGAGTCTGCCGATGGAGAAGACTGCAGTACAGCGGCAACTCGATATGGAGGGTGGGAGCATGGCCATTGTTCCAGTTCCAGTTCCTCCGCCACCACCCCAGTATGTTCCCCCGAAGGAAAAGAAGAGGCAGAAGAAGAATGTGGAAGCTGGAGAAAAGAGTAAAGACGCATCAAATTCAGAGGCGGGCTCCCGAGCGGAGTGCCGCCCGCAGCAATGAGTAAAAACTTGCGGGCGGCTCCTTTTGCCGTGTGCGGCTTGATCGAGCCTTTGCGACGTCGGAGTGGACCTCACGCTTTCCACTGGCGACGGTTAAAAACTTAACGGCACAAGCATCAGACCATGGCCCAATCCTCCTTACATGGAGGCAGCAGGAGGGGCACAATCGCCGAAGTGCGAAAATACGGTTCAGGTATGAAGTGATGTGGGAGGATCATGAGAGTTTTTCACCTATGGTCTCCCAAGTATGGCAAGATGAAGGTGAGGCGCAGAATGTGCATGAACTACAAAATAAATTGTCGAGCTTCGCTGATCACCTTGATGGATGGGGAAGGTCAACTTTTGGTCACGTAAAACTAGAGCTGAGCAAACTCAAGAGAGAGTTTGAAGTTCTACAGGCAGATCCGACCAGGTTAGGGCCTTCGTATGCAGAGTCAAAAGTCACAGACATAATCGTGGAGCTCAACCACAGGGAGGAGATCATGTGGAAGCAACGCTCACGGATTCAATGGCTGGCAGCTGGAGACAAAAACACACATTTTTTCCACTTGAGAGCAAGCCAGAGGAAGAAGAAAAATAAAATAGCTCAGTTGAAAAAGAGCGATGGGCTTTTTACAAATGATGATAGCGAGATGAGGAATATGACTACAGCTTTCTATAAGCAACTGTACACTTCGGAAGGGAATGAGAACATGCAAGCGGTACTTCAAACAGTACCTAGTAAAGTTACTTCCGAGATGAACAACAGACTACTCGCTTCCTTTACAGAAAGTGAGGTAAAAGAGGCGCTCTTCTTCCAGATGTTCCCTACAAAGGCACCGGGGTCGGATGGCTTTCCCGCCCATTTTTCCCAGAGGTACTGGGAGCTCTGCGGATCGGAGGTGACCGCATGTGTGCTGCGGGTTCTGAGGGTAGTAGATGATGTGGCTGCGATTAATAACACATTCGTGGTACTCATCCCCAAAGTGGCAAGTCCGGAGGAGTTGGGACAGTTTAGACCTATAAGCTTGTGCAATGTGATTTACAAAATAGCATCGAAGGTTGCAGCAAATAGGCTAAAGGAGATCTTGCCAGAGATTATCTCGGAGGAGCAATCAGCTTTTGTAACGGGAAGATTGATCACGGACAACATCATCACAGCGTATGAATGCTTACATTTTATGAAGCGGGAAAAAGCGAAACAGTTGAGGTGTTGTGCTTTGAAATTGGATATGAAAAAGGCCTATGATCGAGTTGAGTGGAGCTACTTGTGAGAAATCATGCTTCGTCTGAGATTCCACCGCGTGTGGGTGGATATGATCATGAGGTTTGTCACGTCTGTTTCGTTCTCTATTCTTTTTAATGGAGAGTGTACAGAGAGTTTTACCCCTTCCAGGGGGATTTGAAAAGGAGATCCTATCTCCCCCTATCTTTTCCTGTTGGCAGCAGAGGGTCTTTCGTGCCTTCTAAAAGCAAGATGTGTGTCATCAAACTTAAGTGGTATCAAAGTGGCGTCGTCAGCTCCGGTTGTCAGCCATTTACTCTTTGCCGATGATAGCCTGCTGTTCTTCAGGGCGAATAGGGAGAGTGCCGAGGAGATCAAAGATGTCTTGGACATGTACTGTCGGGCTTCAGGCCAGCAGGTAAATATGGATAAATCTTCTATACATTTTGCAAAAGGTTGCAGTCAGGTGATCAGAGGTGACATTATGGATATTTTGAAGGTGCATAATGAAGCCCTGAGTGAGAAATATTTGGGCATGCCATCAGATGTGGGCTGCTCAACCAATAGGGCCTTTAAATATTTAAAAGATAGAATTTGGAGAAGAGTCAAAGGCTGGATGGAGATGCTTCTTTCAGAAGGAGGAAAGGATGTCCTGATCAAGGTTGTGGCTCAGGCGATACCAACCTTTTCTATGTCTTTTTTTAAGCTTTCAAGAGGTCTGTGCGAGCATATAAATGGCTTGTTGCATAACTTCTGGTGGGGAAGCAAAGAAGGAAAAAAAGGAAAACTTGCTGGGTTGCATGGGATGAGATGACTAAGCCCAAATATCTTGGAGGACTAGGCTTTCGAGACATCGAATTGTTCAATCTGGCTCTCCTCGCAAGACAGGCATGGCGCATGATCCAAGAACCAAACACATTGAGTGCTCGAACATTGAAGGCTGTTTATTTACCATCGTGTGATTTCTTGGAGGCGACCCTGGGCTCTACGCCATCACGGGTCTGGAGAGCTATTATGGAGGGGAAGGATGTCCTTCGGCAAGGGCTAATTCACCGTATAAGGATAGGTGAACAAACTGACATATGGAACATGAATTGGCTGCCATGTGATGGCCTGCTCCGGCCTATTAGGTGTTGATGGCCCACAAGTATAGGGGGTGTATCGTAGTACTTTCGATAAATAAGAGTGTCGAACCCAACGAGGAGCAGAAGGTGTTGACAAGCAGTTTCGATGAAGGATTCACTGTAAATGCTCACAGACAAGTATTCGGGGGGTTTTGATATAGCAGATGAATAAAGTACAAGTAAGTAAAATGCGAGAGTAATAATTGCAGCGAGTGGCCCAATCCTTTTTAGCACAAAGGACAAGCCGGTTTGTTTACTTATAATGACCAAACGTCCTTGAGGACACACGGGAATTTAGTCTAGTGCTTTCGCTTCATATAGTTGGTTAATCTTCATTGTTTTGATAAGTGTTGTGTGGGTGAACCTATGCTAATGCACCGCCCTTCCTAGGACTAATACATACTTGTGATTATACCCCTTGCAAGCATCCGCAAATACAAGAAAGTAATTAAGATAAATCTAACCACATCCTTAAACTCTGAGATCCTGCTATCCCTCCTGCATCGATATACCAACGGGGGTTCAGTTTGATGTCACTCCGGCAACCCCACAATTAGCAAACGAATACAATATGTATTCCCCTAGGCCCATAAAGGTGAAGTATCATGTAGTCGACGTTCACATGACAGCACTAGAAGAATAACACCACAACTTAAATATCAAACCATTGAATATTACTCAACATAGTTCACTACTAACATTTAAACTTCACCCATGTCCTCAAGAACTAAACGAACTACTCACGAGACATCATATGGAACATGATCAGAGGTGATATGATGATGAATAACAATCTGAACATAAATCTTAGTTCAATGGTTTCACTCAATAGCATCAATAACAAGGAGTAATCAATACCGGGTGAGTTTCCCCTACCAAACAATCAAGATTTAACCCTAGATGTTACAGCGGTGACGAGGTGCGGCGGTGGAGATGACGGTGACGGTAGTGGAGATGATGGTGATGATGATCCCAATGAAGTCCAGCTCGATGGCGGTGACGATGGCGTCCATTTCCCCCTCCGGGAGGGAATTTCCCCGGCGGATTTCAACCTGCCGGAGAGCTCTTTTCTCTCTGGTGTTTTCCGCCCCGCAGAGGCGGCTGTGTCTCCTCTCGATTATTCTCTGGAGCTTAGGTTTTCGGGGAGAAGAAGTACGCGAAAGAGAGGCGGCCGAAGGGGGTTGTGGGCCCCCTCCCCACAAGGCGGCGCGGCCAGGGCAGGGCCCACGCCGGCCTATGGGGGGGCCCATGGCGGCCCTCCTCGGCTCCTCCTTCTGGCTGGCTTATTCTTCTGGAAAAATAAGATCTTCGGTGTAATTTCCGTCAATTGTTGATCTTCAGAAACATTGCATTCTCGACGGTGCTTTTTCCAGCAGAATCCGACTCCGGTGAGTGATTCTCCAATAATCATGAAACATGCAAAATAGGTGAGATAACATAAGTATCATCTCTAAATATGAAATATATCAATGAATAACAGTAAATTATGATATAAAATAGTGATGCAAAATGGACGTATCAACTCCCCCCAAGCTTAGACTTCGCTTGTCCCCAAGCGAAACTGAACTCAGTAAACAAGACCACATGTTTATGGAGTGAAGAGTCGATAAATAAAATACGGACAAGAAGCATCATATTGATTCACACAAAACATTCTAGTGCACAACCTCCTCATATAATTCAACTTGAAACAAGTAGAAGGAAATCACAAATAAAGGTGCATAGGAAATCATAATTGGTGATGGCAAACTTCATCCTTGGTCAAAGAACGGTTAACAGATTGTACTTATTTATCGAGCAGCGCTCTTATATTAAAGCTTATAGTAAAACTTGCATACTCAATCATAATAATCTCCTCATAATCATTGATAACCTTCAAAGCTATATTCATTCGGATAAAACTTGTACTAAACAAGGAAGAATGAAAGGCATGATTAAGTAGATCACAGTATAAATGGTTTGATCACAACAACTCAATTGCTTGCTTAAGATAGAGGGAAATAGGTTTACTGACTCAACATAAAGTAAAAGATAGGCCCTTCGCAGAGGGGAGCAGGGATTAAATCATGTGCTAGAGCTTTTTAAGTTTTGAAATCATATAGAGAGCATAAAAGTAAAGTTTGAGAGGTGTTTGTTGTTGTCAACGAATGGTAGTGGGTACTCTAACCCCCTTGCCAAACAGCCTTCCAAAGAGCGGCTCCCATGAAGGACGTTATCTCTACCAGCAAGGTAGATCATCCCCCTTCTCTTTTGTTTACACATGTACTTTAGTTTATTTAAGGATGACACTCCTCCCAACCTTTTGCTTACACAAGCCATGGCTAACCGAATCCTCGGGTGCCTTCCAACATTCACATACCGTGAAGGAGTGTCTATTTGCAAAATTAAGTTGCTTACTGATGAATCAGGGCAAAACATGTGAAGAGAATTATTAATGAAAGTTAATTAATTGGGGTCGGGAACCCCGCCGCGACTCTTTTTGCAAAATTATTGGATAAGCGGATGAAGCCACTAGTCCATTGGTGAAAGCTGCCCAACAAGATTGAAAGATAAAACACCACATACTTCCTCATGAGCTATAAAACATTGACACAAATAAGAGATAATAACTTTTGAATTGTTTAAAGGTAGCACATGAAGTATTTACTTGGAATGGCGTGAAAAATACCACATAGTAGGTAGGTATGGTGGACACACATGGCATAGGTTTTGGCTCAAGGTTTTGGATGCACGAGAAGCATTCCCTCTCAGTACAAGGCTTTAGCTAGCAAGGTTGTTTGAAGCAAACACAAGTATGAACCGGTACAGCAAAACTCACATAAGAACATATTGCAAGCATTATAAGACTCTACACTGTCTTCCTTGTTGCTCAAACACTTTTACCAGAAAATACCTAGACCTTAGAGAGACCAATCATGCAAACCGATTTCAACAAGCTCTACAGTAGTTCTCCACTAATAGGATCAAACTACATGGTGCAAGAGCTTAATCATGATCTACTTGAGAGCTCAAAACAATTGCCAAGTATCAAATTATCCAAGACAATATGAGGCATTTTCTGTTTCCAACCAAATAATAATAAGTGCAATAGCTTCCAACTTTTGTCATGAACCTTAAAAGTAAAACGAAGAACACCAGTGTTCATATGAAAAAGCGGAGCGTGTCTCTCTCCCACACAAGGATTGCTAGGATCCGAACTTATTCAAACAAAAACAAAAATAAAAACACACAGACGCTCCAAGTAAAGCACATAAGATGTGACCGAATAAAAATATAGTTTCACTAGAGGTGACCTGATAAGTTGTTGATGGAGAAGGGGATGCCTTGGGCATCCCCAAGCTTAGACGCTTGAGTCTTCTTGAAATATGCAGTGGATGAACCACGGGGGCATCCCCAAGCTTAGACTTTTCACTCTTCTTGATCATATATCATCCTCCTCTCTTGACCCTTGAAAACTTCCTTCACACCAAACTTCTCATAAACTTCATTAGAGGGGTTAGTACTCAAAAACTTTAATCCACTTTAGTCCTGTAGTGACACATTGCAAGAACTCAATAAAACATTAGCTACAACTCTCCACGTCTAGAAAGCCTTGCTTAAAGTCCACAAGAGACAATGCAAAAAACAGAGACAGAATCTGTCAAAACGAACAACCAGAGAAAGACGAATTTTTAAGAGGTACTTCCGTTGCTCAAATCAGAAAACTCAAAACAAATGAAAGTTGCGTACATATCTGAGGAACACGCATGAAAATTGGCAGAATTTTTTGGGTTTCCTACAGAGAGACCTACTCAAATTCGTGGCAGCTAAAAATCTGTTTCTCGCAGTAAATCCAAATCTAGTATCAACCTTCTATTAGAGACTTTACTTGGCACAACATTGCAATAAAATAAAGATAAGGAGATGTTGCTACAGTAGTAACAACTTCCAAGACACAACAAAACAGTAGCAAAATAAAAACATGGGTTATCTCCCAAGAAGTGCTTTCTTTATAGCCATTAAGATGGGCTCAGCAATTTTAATGATGCTCACATAAGGATGAAACTTGAAGCAAAGAGAGCATCACAAAGCAAGTATGAAACAAATTTAAGTCTAACCCGCTTCCTATGCATAGGAATCTTGTACACAAATAAATTCATGAAGAACAAAGTGACAAGCATAGGAAGATAAAACAAGAGTAACTTCAAAAGTTTCAGCATATAGAGAGGTGTTTTAGTACCATGCAAATTTCTACAACCATATTTTCCTCTCTCATAATAATTTTCAGTAGCTTCATGAACAAACTCAACAATATAACTATCACAATAAGCATGTTTTTCATGATCCATAAACACATAATTTTTATCAAGCTCAAAAATAGTGGAATCTAAACTTTCAAACCCACTTTTATCAATATAACAAGATGATTGATCAATCTCAAAAGATATGGGACTCCTAGATAAAGTCAAGACCTCTCCAATCCCATTTTCATTAGTAGTACAATTAATATTATCAAGTAACATAGGACCATCATCTAGAGATTTATCATAAACATTTGCCAAGCAAAACTCTTTAGTACCATGCATTTCGACATCGTGCACAAACAAAGCATTATCATAAGATTTATAAAAGTAGCATGGATTATCATAGATAACAAGTAGCATAATTATTCTCACAAGTTTTACTCATAGGGAATATTTCAAGAGAATCCACAGGAACATAACATTCATCCTCCTTTGGTAAGCATGGAGGACAATCAAATAGTGTAAGAGATAAAGAGTTACTCTCATTAGAAGGTTGGCATGGGTAGCTAATCCATTCTTCCTCCTTTTGTTCATCACTCTCCTCTTCTTTTTCATCCAATGAGCTTTCAAGTTCATCAATTTCCTCCTCTTTTTCATCCAATGAGCTTTCAGGTTCATCAATTTCTTCTTTCACAGGTTCCTGCAAATTGTGAGTGCATTCTTGTGCATTAATGAGTCTCTCTTTATAATCAATGATATAAGGATTATCACTGTAACTTCCTATGCAAAAATTAAGGATAGAAGAGACATAATCTTTAAGGTCCTTACAAGCAACACAAGTTTCATAATTTTTAGACATGAAGGATTCTATCTCAGAGGCTCCCATAAATAAGACAAATTGTTCTACCTCTTCGAACCCAAAATGAATATAGTTATTCCAATTATAGTTCTTAATTAAAACTTATTCACTAAAGCCACATTGAAATTTAAGATGTTTAGTATCCTGTTTAGAGCAACAGTTTATATCATGGCGTTTAAGCAAGATTTTAGCAATTGTATTCAATTTTTCTATCACGGCACTCATAACTTTCCCCGTTCTTGATTCTCTATAATTATTATATAATACTATAAGCTCCAAATAAGCTGTGGGTTCTCCCATAACAACAGTTTCTATTTTTTTGGTTTTTCAAATTTTTATGGATTTTCGGGTATATGAGGAAAATAAAACAAGACAAAAACAAACTAGGCAAAAGTAAACTAAGCAAAATAATACTAGACAGAAATAAACTAAGCACAAATAAACTAGAAAAAAGTAAACTAAGCAAAACAAAATAAAATAAAACAGAGAGAGAGGTAGAGTGTACTCCCCAGGTGAACTTATGAGTAGAGCTATGCCTCCCCGGCAACAGCGCCAGAAAATAGTCTTGATGACCCACAAGTATAGGGGGTGTATCGTAGTACTTTCGATAAATAAGAGTGTCGAACCCAACGAGAAGCAGAAGGTGTTGACAAGCAGTTTCGATGAAGGATTCACTGTAAATGCTCACAGACAAGTATTCAGGGGGTTTTGATATAGCAGATGAATAAAGTACAAGTAAGTAAAATGCGAGAGTAATAATTGCAGCGAGTGGCCCAATCCTTTTAGCACAAAGGACAAGCCGGTTTATTTACTTATAATGACCAAACGTTCTTGAGGACACACGGGAATTTAGTCTAGTGCTTTCGCTTCATATAGTTGGTTAATCTTCATTGTTTTGATAAGTGTTGTGTGGGTGAACCTATGCTAATGCACCGCCCTTCCTAGGACTAATACATACTTGTGATTATACTCCTTGCAAGCATCCGCAAATACAAGAAAGTAATTAAGATAAATCTAACCACAGCCTTAAACTCGAGATCCTCGCTATCCCTCCCGCATCGATATACCAACGGGGGTTCAGGTTGTCTGTCACTCCGGCAACCCCACAATTAGCAAACGAATACAAGATGTATTCCCCTAGGCCCATAAAGGTGAAGTATCATGTAGTCGACGTTCACATGACAAGCACTAGAAGAATAACACCACAACTTAAATATCAAACCATTGAATATTACTCAACATAGTTCACTACTAACATTTAGACTTCACTCATGTCCTCAAGAACTAAACGAACTACTCACGAGACATCATATGGAACATGATCAGAGGTGATATGATGATGAATAACAATCTGAACATAAACCTTACTTCAATGGTTTCACTCAATAGCATCAATAACAAGGAGTAATCAATACCGGGTGAGTTTCCCCTACCAAACAATCAAGATTCAACCCTAGATGTTACAGCGGTGACGAGGTGCAGCGGTGGAGATGACGGTGACGGTGGTTGAGATGATGGTGATGATGATCCCAATGAAGTCCAGCTCGATGGCGGTGACGATGGCGTCGATTTCCCCCTCCGGGAGGGAATTTCCCCGGCGGATTTCAGCCTGCCGGAGAGCTCTTTTCTCTCTGGTGTTTTCCGCCACGCAGAGGCGGCTGTGTCTCCTCTCGATTATTCTCTGGAGCTTAGGTTTTCGGGAGAAGAAGTACGCGAAAGAGAGGCGGCCGAAGGGGGCTGTGGGCCCCCTCCCCACAAGGCGGCGCGGCCAGGGCAGAGCCCGCGCCGGCCTATGGGGGGGCCCATGGCGGCCCTCCTCGGCTCCTCCTTCTGGCTGGCTTATTCTTCTAGAAAAATAAGATCTTCGGTGTAATTTCCGTCAATTGTTGATCTTCAGAAACATTGCATTCTGACGGTGCTTTTTCCAGCAGAATCCTGACTCCGGTGAGTGATTCTCCAATAATCATGAAACATGCAAAATAGGTGAAATAACATAAGTATCATCTCTAAATATGAAATATATCAATGAATAACAGTAAATTATGATATAAAATAGTGATGCAAAATGGACGTATCAAGTGTGCACACGATGATCCACCACAGATGGTGAGCGAGTTGATCGATTCACATACTCGTTCTTGGGACAGGACAAAGGTGGAGGCGATTATGGAACCGATGGATGCATAGGTAATTCTAAATATTCCTCTTCCGACAAGGGTACAAGACGACTGCTGGGCTTGGCACTATGATCGAAAAGGTCTGTTTTCAGTTAGATCTGCATACCGTATGTTGGTGGAGACACGAGAGAGAAGGACAACATGGCTGGAAGGCCGTGCGGGCTAATCTGATAGGAAAGGGGACGAGAAAGATTGGAGCTCCTTATGGCATGTGCAGGTTCCCTCAAAACTGAGAATTTTCCTCTAGAGACTTGCAAAACACTCTCTCCCATCGGCAGATGTGTTGCATCATAGGAATATGGCCACACAGAGTTCTTGTGCGCTTTGCAGGGCGCCAGACTCATGGAGACATGCACTGATGGAGTGCAATATGGCGAGGAGTGTCTGGGCTTTGCTACCTGAAACACTCGAAGTTGGCTATAGGCTGTGATCAATGCTTTATCTCATGATGATCTTACGCTCACAGTGGTCACTTTGTGGGCTGTTTGGCATGCGAGGAGAAAGGCTCTGCACGAGGAGGTGTTTCAGAGCCCTCTGTCTACCTTCAGCTTCATTAACAGGTTTACGTACGATCTGTCACTGGTTAAACCTTCGGTGCAGCAAAAGAAGATAGTAGTGGTGCAGCCGGTACCACGCTGGTATCCGCCACTGGCGGGAGTCATGAAATTAAATGTTGACGCGGCTATCTCAAAGAATGGAGGAGTCGCAGTCGTAGCAGCAGCTTGCACGAGATGACAAAGGACTATTCCTCGGCGCCTCCGCAATGGTATTCCAGGGGATGTCGGATCCTGAGGCGATGGAAGCAACAACATGTAGGGAAGGGATAGCTTTGGCGAGTGACCTGAATATGCAGCGGGTCAGGTTGGCGAGTGACTGTGCTAATGCTATTCGAGGTATCCAAAAGGGCGATATCCTTGGAGCTTATGGCCAGGTTGTGAAAGAAATAAGAGCGGCAATCTTGAGGTTTCAGTCCTTTGATTTTGCTCACGAGAACCGTCGGTCGAACGGGGATGCTCATACCTTAGCTAGAGGTGCTCTGTGTGATAGGTAGACATGTTTGGTTTCAAAGCCCACCTGAAGGTGTTGACGCAAACATTATTATTTGAATAATAAAGGGTGGAGTTTCTAAAAAAAAGTCCGCGACCTCTATATAAAAAAAATTAAAATTTTAAAACATAATAAAATTCGACAAAAAATCAAATTCATTGATAGTTCGGTCATATTTGGCCGATATTTGTACAAATTTAAAAAGATAGATTAAAAAACTAGCTGCTGCCGCCGTTGCCGCGCCCTAGCCCTAGGCGGTACATCGTCGTCGTAGTCCTCGCCGTCATCGGGGTCCTCCTCCTTCGGACAGGGTAGACTCGTCGTCATCATCGAGGTTGATTACGAGGCCGAGGCGACGGTGGCGCTCCTCCTCCTCGCGGCGGTAGTCTGACGCGCTCCACGTTTCGGCGAACACGTCCGTGGCCGCGAAGGACTCCGGCTGGGCTTGGCGCAGCCCGGGGAAGTCCTCCAGGTCGTCCTCCGCATTGATGATGGAGGCCGATGCCTTGTACTATGCCGGTGGTGCCCACTCGCGCAGGCGCGGCGGAGAGGGATCGCGGATGACGAGGGCGCCGCCGCGACCGCCATGGCGGCGGCTGCGAGAGGGCGCATCCTCCACCAGCTCGTCCTTCACCGTCGCCAGGAACCTTGGCGACGGTGTGTTGTAGGGCGAGTACCTCGACGACGACCCGCGCGCCGAGGACCCGCGAGAGGACAAGGAGGAGGAGAGCGAAGACGAGGTGGACGATCGGCGCGCCGCCCACTGGCCGACGTTGCCCCGCGGTGCCGCCAGCTGCAGGTGTCGTGGTGGCATCTGCAGCAGCGGGTTGTTCCCGTTGGCGATGTAGTGGAGCACCCACGTGAGGGTCCTCCCGGGCGCGTTCCACCACCGCCACCGTCCAGTGA
Organism: Lolium rigidum; assembly: GCF_022539505.1. Classification (NCBI taxonomy): domain Eukaryota; kingdom Viridiplantae; phylum Streptophyta; class Magnoliopsida; order Poales; family Poaceae; genus Lolium; species Lolium rigidum. The sequence goes on along the minus strand of NW_025900965.1, from coordinate 46,990 downwards.
TGTTGTAGTTGAACGGCGGGCCGCCGTTGTCGTCATAGCCAGTGAGGGGATCCGCGTGCTGCCGGACGAAGAAGACGTCCCAGACGTCGTCGTTGTTCAGCGACCATTGCGGGTCGTTCCGTTCCTCCGCCGTGAGGTGGTCCAAAAAATGGTTGTAGACGGCGATGGTCCGCTCGGTCCCCGTCGGTACGGGGGGGGGGGGGGGCGGTGATACGTCTCCAACGTATCTATAATTTCTTATGTTCCATGCTAGTTTTATGACAATACCTACATGTTTTGTTCACACTTTATATCGTTTTGATGCATTTTCCGGAACTAACCTATTAACGAGATGCCGAAGTGCCGGTTCTCGTTTTCTGCTGTTTTTGGTTCCAGAAATCCTACAAAGGAAATGTTCTCGGAATTGGACGAAATCAACGCCCACGATCTTATATTTCACCGAAGGTTCCAGAGCACCGAAGAGGGGCCAGAGGGGAGCCAGGGGGGCCCCACCCCACATGGCGGCGCGGCCAAGGGGGGGGGCGCGCCCCCCTATGGTGTGGCTCCACCAGGACCCCTCCGAGGCTGCCCTTCCGCCTATAAAGCCTCTCCATCGCGAAAACCCTATCACAATAAGCCACGATACGAGAAAAGTTCCAGAGCCGCCGCCATCGCGAAGCCAAGATTCGGGGGACAGAAGTCTCTGTTCCGGCACGCCGCCGGGACGGGGAATTGCCCCCGGAAGGCATCTCCATCGACACCACCGCCATCTTCATCGCCGTTGCTGTCTCCCATGATGAGGAGGGAGTAGTTCTCCCCCGGGGCTAAGGGCTGTACCGGTAGCTATGTGGTTCATCTCTCTCTCCCATGGTGTGATCTTTATGTGATCATGAGCTTTGTATCACTATTACTATGTGCTACTCTAGTGATGTTATTAAAGTGGTCTATTCCTCCTCCATGATGTAATGTTGACAGTGTGTGCATCATGTAGTACTTGGCGTAGGTTATGATTGTAATCTCTTGTAGATTATGGAGTTAACTATTACTATGATAGTATTGATGTGATCTAATCCCCCTTTCATAGCTTAAAGGTGACAGTGTGTATGCTATGTTAGTACTCGGTCTAAATTGCAACGGTCTATTATGCACTCTAGAGGTTACTTAAATATGAATTCCGAATGTTGTGGAGCTTGTTTACTCCGGCTTGAGGGAGCTCTTGTAGCCCTACACAATGAATGGTGTTTGTTATCCAACAAGAGAGTGTTGAAGTAGCACAAGTGAAGAGAAGTTATTTATTTATGTGATCAATGTTGGGAGTGTCCACTAGTGAAAGTATGATCCCTAGGCCTTGTTTCTAAGCATTGAAACACCGTTTCCAACAAGTTCTGTTACATGTTTGCTTGCTGTCATCTTTATTTCAGATTGCAATTACTACTTACAATCATCCATGTTACTTGTACTTCACTATCTCTTCGCCGAACTAGTGCACCTATACATCTGACAAGTGTATTGGGTGTGTTGGGGACACAAGAGACTTCTTGTATCGTAATTGCAGGGTTGCTTGAGAGGGATATCTTTGACCTCTACCTCCCCGAGTTCGATAAACCTTGGGTGATTCACTTAAGGGAAACTTGCTGCTGTTCTACAAACCTCTGCTCTTGGAGGCCCAACACTCGTCTACGAGGAATAGAAGCGTGCGTAGACATCAAGCTATTTTCCGGCGCCATTGCCGGGGAGGTAAGGTAAAAGGTATTCACATCCTCCGACTACTAAGCTATTTCCTAGCACTGTTGTCGGTGTGTGAGTGCTCGAAGCTATTTCCTTTAGATCCTGCAATTGCATCTTTTTGTTTCTTGTTTTTATTTTTCACTAGTTAGGCATAATGGAAAACAACAGTGAGCTCTTTAATCTTTTTCCTAAGTTAAGACATGAATTGTTCGATGCGAAAATTAAAAAACCTATGGAACCTTATCTGCATGATAGTAGCAATGTTATTAGTATGAATGCAATTACTGCTAATGCTATGGAGAAGTCTAAGCTTGGGGAAGCTAGTTCTTATGATCTTTTTAGCTTCCCATCTTTAGGGGAGAAAATTTGCTCTGATAATATTTTATCTCCCATATGCGATAACTCTAATGATGCTTGTGATATTTTAAATCCACCTACTAAAAGTTTTCCTTTCAAGATACCCATGAAAATTATTGAACTTGTTGTGGATAACCGCTATGAAGGGGATGGAACTGTCCATCCTGGAGATCATTTTCTGTTTTTGCATGAATTATGCGGGTTATTCAAGTGTGCAGGTATCTCTATGGATGAGGTAAGGAAGAAACTATTCTCTATGTCGCTGTCTGGTAAAGCGGCGCATTGGTATAAACTGCTGAAGGATGGTCGATCTATTGGTTGGGAGGAAATTGCACCTCTCTTTTATGCTAAATTTTATCCTCCTCATGAAGTGCATGTTGATAGGAATTACATTTATAACTTTTATCCTCGTGATGGAGAGAATATTTCCCAAGCATGGGGGAGATTGAAGTCACTAATGCTCAAATGTCCCATTCATGAACTCCCCCGAAATGTTATTATTAATAATTTTTATGCAAGGCTTTCAGGACACCACAAGGACTATCTAGATGCCTGTTTGGAGGGATCTTTCACAAGCAAGGAGATTGAAGCTAGATGGGACCTTCTTGATCGGATTCAGGAGAATACTGAAGATTGGGAGAACGACAAAGGTAGAGAGTCAGGTATAAATTATGATTATGAATGCATTGAAACTTTTATGGATACTGATAAATTTCGAAATATGAGTGCTACTTATGGTCTTGACTCTCAAGTTGTTGCAAATCTTTATAAAGCTTTTGCCTCTCATTTTGAATTGCCTAGGAAGAATTTTGATAAGTATCATGAACCTTTTAAAGACACTTGCATGAAGGATGAAACTGTTATTAATGATTGCAATGAACATGCCCAAACTTATGTTTCTTATAAGCATGTTAATTTTTGTGGAATGCATAGACCTTGTGGAATTAATCAAATCGAAGATGAATATTGTATCCATCATAAGAATGAAAAGACTAGAAAATGGTTTAGGGCTCTAGATGATCTTGGTGAAAAAGTTTGTGCCCTCTATCCTTTTATTTGTGAACTTTGCCATAGAGTGGGTCATTTTAATTTTCAGTGCTCCTCCAATGATAATTCGAACCCCATGAGTGCTGCAAATTTGTATTGTGATGATGAAATCCTTCCTAATCAGCATGATGAACTTACTTTATTTTTGGGGTGTGAAGAGTTATCAAGAAAAATTTGTTTGTTATATATGAGTGATCTTGATATTGATAGTGTCCTGCATGGGTGTCTTTCTTATTGCATTAATAATTGCCATACAAATACTTACATACAGAATATTTTAGAAGATGACACTTTGCCAAAATATGATAGGACCGCTGTGTGTTTTGAACTTATTAATGAAAAGGAGGAATCCTCCCAAAGTTTCTTCCATTGTTTCTGGAAATAAATCAGGTTATGTGGAGAAGCCTCCCATCAAGCCTCTCCCTCCTAAAGAAGGGAACGAGAAGAAGGGAACGAAGAAGAAGAAGAAGAAGAAGAAGAAGAAGAAGAGGGGGAATAAAAAGAAAGAGGTAACGGCATATCCCCGCGTGAATGAGATAACGATAGGTAACCGTAAGTATGTTGCTCCTAATGATTATTATGATAATGAATCTGAGTACATTGATCTTCCTATTCCCTTTACCTATATTAGTGATTATGATTTAGAAGAGCACACTACGTTTGATATTGAAAATCTCTGGGAAACTAATTCTGAAAATGAGGATGTTAATAACTGCCATAGTATTAATACTATCCATGTTTCTTCCCATGAAGATATAGAAAGCTCTAAGCTTGGGGAAGCTTGTTTTGATAAACATGATATTTTTAGTCCCCCAAGCATGGAGGAGAAAATTTACTTTGATGATATTTTACCTCCTATATATGATGATTACAATGATGACTATCATATTTTCAGTCCACCTACTATTGAGGAGAAAATTTATTATGATTATACTATGCCTCATATATTTGATGATTATGGTGATGAGAATAATAATGATAGTTACTTTGTTGAATTTGCTCCCACTACAATTAATAAAATTGATTATGCTTATGTGGAGAGTAATGATACTTTTATGCATGTGAATAAGAATGTTTCATGTGATAGTTATATTGTTGAGTTTGTTCATGATGCTACTGAAGGTTATTATGAGAGAGGGAAACATGGTTATATGCATCTTAATAGTATTAAGTTTCCCCTCTTTATGTTGAAAATTTTGAAGTTACTCGTGTCTTATCTTCCAATGCTTGTCACTTTGTTCTTCATGAATTTATTTGTGAGCAAGATTCCTTTTCATAGGAAGTGGATTAGGTTTAAATTTGTTTCATACTTGCTTTTTGATGCTCTCTTTTGCTTCAACTCTTATTTCTTGTGAGTGCATCATTAAAATTACTGAGCCCATCTTAATGGCTATAAGAAAGCACTTCTTGGGAGATAACCCATGTTTTTATTTTTGCTACTGTTTTGTTGTGTCTTGGAAGTTGTTACTACTGTAGCAACCCCTCCTTATCTTTATTTTATTGCATTGTTGTGCCAAGTAAAGTCTTTGATAGTAGGGTTGATACTAGATTTGGATTACTGCGCAGAAACAGATTTCTTACTGTCACGAAATTAAGCAGCCCCGTCTGTAGGTAACTCAGAAAAATCTGCCAATTTACGTGCATGATCCTCAGATATGTACGCAACTTTCATTAAATTTTAGCTTTTTCATCTGAGCAAGTTAAGTGCCCCATAAAAATTCGTCTTTACGGACTGTTCTGTTTTGACAGATTCTGCCTTTTATTTCGCATTGCCTGTTTTGCTATGTTTGACGGATTTCTTTGTTCCATTAACTTTCAGTAGCTTTGGGCAATGTCCAGAAGTGTTAAGAATGATTGTGTCACCTCTGAATATGTGAATTTTTGATTATGCACTAACCCTCTAATGAGTTTGTTTTGAGTTTGGTGTGGAGGAAGTTTTCAAGGGTCAAGAGAGGAGGATGATACAATATGATCAAGAAGAGTGAAAAGTCTAAGCTTGGGGATGCCCCCGTGGTTCATCCCTGCATATTTCAAGAAGACTCAAGCATCTAATCTTGGGGATGCCCAAGGCATCCCCTTCTTCATCGACAACTTATCAGGTCACCTCTAGTGAAACTATATTTTTATTCCGTCACATCTTATGTGCTTTACTTGGAGCGTCTGTGTGCTTTTATTTTCGTTTTGTTATTTTCATTCTCTGAATAAATCCATGCTTATGTGGGAGAGAGACACGCTCCGCTCGTTCATATGAACACTGGTGTTCTTAGCTTTACTTTTAATGTTCATGGCGAAGGTTGAAACTGCTTCGTTCATTGTTATATGGTTGGAAACAGAGAATGCTTCATGTGGTAATTGGCATATGGTCTTGAATAATTTGATACTTGGCAATTGTTGTGCTCAAATAGATCATGTTTAAGCTCTTGCATCATGTACTTTGTACCTATTAATGAAGAACTACCATAGAGCTTGTTGAAATTTGGTTTGCATGATTGGTCTCTCTAAAGTCTAGATATTTTCTAGTGAAGTGTTTTAACAACAAGGAGACAGTGTAGAGTCTTATAATGGTTGCAATATGTTCTTATGTAAGTTTTGCTGTACCGGTTCATACTTGTGTTTGCTTCAAACAACCTTGCTAGCCAAAGCCTTGTACTGAGAGGGAATACTTCTCGTGCATCCAAATCCTTGAGCCAAAAACTATGCCATTTGTGTCCACCATACCTACCTACTATGTGGTATTTCTCTGCCATTCCAAAGTAAATTACTTGAGTGCTACCTTTAAAATTTCATTCCTTGTCTTTGCAATACATAGCTCATGGGAAAATAGCTTTAAAACTATTGTGGTATTGAATATGTTACTTATGTATCTTATTTCTTATAAGTTGCTTGTTGAGCGGTAACCATGTTTCTGGGGACGCCATCAACTATTACACTTTTGTTGAATATCATGTGAGTTGCTATGCATGTTCGTCTTGTCTGAAGTAAGGGTGATTTATCATGATCAAATGGTTTGAGTATGCATATTATTAGAGAAGAACATTGGGCCGCTAACTAAAGCCATGAATCATGGTGGAAGTTTCAGTTTGGACATTAATCCTCAATCTCTTATGAGAATATTATCTGTTGTTGAATGCTTATACATTAAATAGGAGTCCACTATCTGATTTCTATGTTGTCCCGGTATGGATGTCCTTAGTTGAGATCTATCAAAAACGAGAAATCAAATGCGATCTATCTCCTCGGACCTTTGTACAGGCGGCATAGAGGTACCCCTTTGTGACACTTGGTTGAAACATATGTTATGCAATGATAATCCATGTAAATCCAAGCTAATTAGGACAAGGTGCGAGCACTATTGGTATTCTATGCATGAGGCTTGCAACATATAGGATGTCTTATGCATAACACATATGAATTATTACTACCATTGACAAAATTGTTTCTATATTTTCAAAATAAAAGCTCTAGCACAAAAATAGTAATCCATGCTTCCCTCTGCGAAGGGTCATTCTTTTACTTTATGTTGAGTCAGTTTACCTACTTCTTTCTATCTTAGAAGCAAACACTTGTGTCAACTGTGTGCATTGATTCTTACATGCTTACCTATTGCACTTGTTACATTGCTTTATGATGACAACTATCCATGAGATATACATGTTACAAGTTGAAAGAAATTGCTGAAACTTAATCATCCTTTGTGTTGCTTCAAAACCTTCTACTAAGAATTTATTGCTTTATGAGTTAACTCCTATGCAAGTCTTATTGATGCTTGTCTTGAAAGTACTATTCATGAAAAGTCTTTGCTATATGATTCAGCTTGTTTAGTCATTATCTTTACCATTGCTTTGAATCACTTCATTCATCTCATATGCTCTGCAATAGTATGATCAAGATTATGTAAGTAGCATGTCACTTCAGAAATTATTCTTGTTATCGTTTACCTACTCGAGGGCGAGTAGGAACTAAGCTTGGGATGCTTGATACGTCTCCAACGTATCTATAATTTCTTATGTTCCATGCTAGTTTTATGACAATACCTACATGTTTTGTTCACACTTTATATCGTTTTGATGCATTTTCCGGAACTAACCTATTAACGAGATGCCGAAGTGCCAGTTCTCGTTTTCTCGCTGTTTTTGGTTCCGTAAATCCTACAAAGGAAATATTCTCGGAATTTGACGAAATCAAAGCCCACGATCTTATATTTCACCGAAGGTTCCAGAGCACCGAAGAGGGGCCAGAGGGGAGCCAGGGGGCCCCACCCCACATGGCGGCGCGGCCAAGGGGGGCGCGCCCCCCTATGGTGTGGCTCCACCAGGACCCCTCCGAGTCTGCCCTTCCGCCTATAAAGTCTCTCCGTTGCGAAAACCCTATCACAATAAGCCACGATACGAGAAAAGTTCCAGAGCCGCCGCCATCGCGAAGCCAAGATTCGGGGGACAGAAGTCTGTGTTCCGGCACGCCGCCGGGACGGGGAATTGCCCCCGGAAGGCATCTCCATCGACACCACCGCCATCTTCATCGCCGTTGCTGTCTCCCATGATGAGGAGGGAGTAGTTCTCCCCCGAGGCTAAGGGCTGTACCGGTAGCTATGTGGTTTATCTCTCTCTACCATGGTGTGATCTTTATGTGATCATGAGCTTTGTATCACTATTACTATGTGCTACTCTAGTGATGTTATTAAAGTGGTCTATTCCTCCTCCATGATGTAATGTTGACAGTGTGTGCATCATGTAGTACTTGGCGTAGGTTATGATTGTAATCTCTTGTAGATTATGGAGTTAACTATTACTATGATAGTATTGATGTGATCTATTCCCCCTTTCATAGCTTAAAGGTGACGAGTGTGTATGCTATGTTAGTACTTGGTCTAAATTGCAACGGTCTATTATGCACTCTAGAGGTTACTTAAATATGAATTCCGAATGTTGTGGAGCTTGTTTACTCCGGCTTGAGGGAGCTCTTGTAGCCCTACACAATGAATGGTGTTTGTTATCCAACAAGAGAGTGTTGAAGTAGCACAAGTGAAGAGAAGTTATTTATTTATGTGATCATGATAGGGCAAAGGTGTCCGATCTTTCGATGAGACGAGGATAATTCGATTTGTTGGTGGAGTTCGTGCTTGACGATCCGACTACACGTGCAAAGCTCGTGCGCCAATGCAATCGCTAGGACAATCTCCGGGAGTTACTGATCTTGCGGGAGCACGATCAGCCTGACCAGCGAGGGTCTTAATTCCTACCTGAAATCGAGAACAAGTAAGAACTAATAATGCAATCAGAATATTGCGAATATAGATGAAAGCTTGACTGATAATGGTGGGATTCCGAATAGTCGGTCTTGTTCTGGGCGTTGGCCTCAAAAGAAGTACACGTAGTTGCAACAATTGGCTAACTTTTAATCTAATCAAAATCCCCTAAAATACCTAATCCGAAAATACATGGGGCTGGCCCATTAAATAAGGTGACGCGGCACCAAAAATAACTCTTTGGACGAATTTTATGATGGAGTAATTTGTATAATTCATCCAAGCATCGTTGCTTCACTATGGTGGCTTCAATGTTCTGAAATCCTCGCTTGCAACGCCATCTTGAATCCTTGCAGGTCTGCTGCCATCTCCATGCACGTTCCTAATCCAATGCTTGGCGTCCATGCTAGATCCATTCCTAAATAATATAAATACATTTGATTTAGGCAGCATCATATTCTCATATATATCAGGAAGGATTCCTAGTAACGAATGTACCTGAAATGTGGTTGTAGGAGTATTGGTTGTATCTATCATAGGGATGTCCTCATCATCCTCCCCTACTTGAATTGAAGTCGTCCTCGACGTAGTCTCATCTTTTTCACCAAGATATGCCTTCAAATCGGAGGTAATCGTGTCCTCATCAGATCAATGTTGGGAGTGTCCACTAGTGAAAGTATGATCCCTAGGCCTTGTTTCTAAGCATTGAAACACCGTTTCCAACAAGTTCTGTTACATGTTTGCTTGCTGCCATCTTTATTTCAGATTGCAATTACTACTTACAATCATCCATATTACTTGTATTTCACTATCTCTTCGCCGAACTAGTGCACCTATACATCTGACAAGTGTATTGGGTGTGTTGGGGACACAAGAGACTTCTTGTATCGTAATTGCAGGGTTGCTTGAGAGGGATATCTTTGACCTCTACCTCCCTGAGTTCGATAAACCTTGGGTGATTCACTTAAGGGAAACTTGCTGGTGTTCTACAAACCTCTGCTCTTGGAGGCCCAACACTGTCTACAGGAATAGAAGCGTGCGTAGACATCAGCCGGCAAGCCGCCACAACTGAGAGCCCACCCCTCGGACAGCGCATGTCCGGTGGGACGGGGTAGCGCACGTCCCAGTGGGTGCGCGCCTCGTTGACATGGAGGCACCGCCGGCCGAAGCCGTTGGCGGCGGCACCCGCCCTCTCTTGGTCTTGGTGGTCATGGCGGCTAGGGGGTGTTGTAGGACGACGACGCGGTAGAGGTTTGGAGGATTGGACGAGGAGAGGGGAGGTGGAATGCGCGGCGAGGGAGGCGCGACAGTTTATATAGCGCCGAGGAAGCCCGTTGGCGGGCATTAAATCCGCCGCTGAAGACGAGTAGGCGGCGCTGAAGACGAGCAGGCACATTAACGCCAGCGCGACTCGACGCGGAAGGCGAGCAGGCGGCACTGAAGACGAGCAGGCGCATTAACGCCGACGTAACTCGACGCAGAAGGCTAGCAGGCGAGCAGCCTTTGATGGGTGGGCGCGGAAGGCGAGCAGGAAGACAACTCCGCCGAGGCTGATGGGGCGGGTCCATTGCGAGGAGGTGTTTCCCGCGCCTTCTTCCCGCATCTTTCCCGGCAACACGCGGCGCATTGGCGCCTTCGCTAGACTCCCTTTCTACTGGGTTCGGCCTGGGGTCATCGGATACAATGTTAGATCGCGCCTAAAAAAAATTGGGGGCTGCGGTTGGGCAAGAATTTGAGCGCCGTCACTCCCCAAAGGCCTATAGGGGGCCTTTAGGGAGGGCGAGTGGGGATGCTCTAAGGGCTACTATTACGCCCATGTTGCGCCCAATGACGGGGTTCCCTATTTGACGCGTTATGTGTCAACTAGACACCATGCGCGCACCCCACGGTTCAATGGTGTTGGCCCATTTACTGCTTCAGGTATTTCTTTTGCGAGCGAGCACCGAGTCGCATGTCGCCCCCGGATGGCTTTAGTGGCAAAAAAAGTTTTGCGAGGCCGTTGATCGTTGATGCATGTAAAATGCATACATGAACTTTATCTTTTATCATATTGAATTCCCACATATTTGCAACATATATGATGATAATACCATATTTTACATTGATTTTTGGGGATTTACCAATGATCCATTTTATTTGGGTTATAACATTGCAGAATAGGAAACCCCCTGTTTTGTGTATTTTTCATTTTCAGAGACCTATACGGAGTCAAATTGACCTGAGATTTTTTAAGCACACCCGGAGAGGTCTAAGGGCCAAAAGAGGCCAGGTGGCGCGCCCAGTATGTTAGGGTGCGCCACCCACCCCCACCCCCCATCTTTCAGGCGTCGATCGTCCGTTTGCCCTGATTCTTTCTCTCACAGACATATTTTGCCCTAAAAATGACTATATATATGACCCCGAAGAGTTCTCGGGAGGAGAGTGGCTGATGACCAACAAGTATAGGGGGTGTATCGTAGTACTTTCGATAAATAAGAGTGTCGAACCCAACGAGGAGCAGAAGGTATTGACGAACAGTTTTGATCAAGGATTCACTGTAAACACTAACGAACAGGTTTGCAGGGGTATTTGGTATTGCAGGTAAATAAAGTACGAGTAAATAAAATACAGTAATAATAATTGCAGCGAGTGGCCCAATCATTTTTAGAGCAAAGGACAAGCCGGTTATTGTACTTATGATGACCAAACGTTCCTGAGGACACACGGGAATCTCGTCAAGTGCTTTCGCTTCACATAGCTAAACAATCTTCAATGGTTTGGTAAGTGTTGTGTGGGTGAACCTATGCTAATGCACTACCCCAATTTGGACTAATGCATACTTGTGATTATACCCCTTGCAAGCATCCGCAACTACAAAAAAGTAATTAAGATAAATCTAACCACAGCCTTAAACTTTGAGATCCTAAACTCCCTCGTGCACCGGTTTCCTAACGGGGGTTTGGGTTTCTGTCGCTCCCGCAACCCCACAATTAGTAGTCAAATACACGATGCATTCCCCTAGGCCCATAAAGGTGAAGTATCATGTATTCGATATTCACATGACACCGCTAGAAGAATAGCACCACAACTTAAATATCAAATCATTGAATATTACTCAACATAGTTCCACTACTAACATCATGACTTCTCCCATGTCCTCAAGAACTAAACGAACTACTCACGAGACATCATATGGATCATAATCAGAGGTGATATAATGATGAACAACAATCTAGACATAAATGTTAATTCAATGGTTCCACTCAATAGCATCAACTACAAGAGGTAATCAACACCGGGAAAGTTTCCCATATGAACTAGACAAGTATCAAACCCAAATTGCTGCAGCAGCACGGAGTGGAGACGGCGGTGATGATGGTGCTGGTGGTGGAGATGATGATGATGATCCCGATGAAGTCCAGCTTGATGACGGTGATGATGGCGACGATCTCCCCTCTCCGGGAAGGAATTTCACCGGCAGATTTCTGCCTGCTGGAGAGCTTTTCTCTCTGTGGTTTTCTGCCCCGTAGCGGCGGCGGAATATTTCTCTGTTTGCTCTCCCGATGTTAGGGTTCTCGGGGGGATGAAATACGCGAGGGGGCGATGTCAGAGGGGGCCAGGGTGCCCAGACCATGCCTAGGCGCGGCTAGGGGGTGGCCCGCGCCTAGGGGTGGTTTGGGCCGCTCCTGGCCTATCTCTGCCTCAGCTTCTGGCTTCCTCCATCATCTGGAAAAATAGAAGTTTCTGTATATTTTCTGGGAATTGTTGTTCTTCAGAAATATGGCCTATCTCTGCCTCATCTTCTGGCTTCCTCCATCATCTGGAAAAATAGGAGTTTCTGTATATTTTCTGGGAATTGTTGTTCTTCAGAAATATGGTGACTTAACGGTCCTTTTTCCAGCAGAGTCCTGGCTTTGTCCGTTAATTCCCCAATAGTCATCAAACATGCAAAAATAGATGGAATAACATAAGTATCATCTCTAAATATGAAATATATCAATGAATAACAGTAAATTATGATATAAAATAGTGATAAAAATTGGACATATTATTGACGTACAAACAGAGAAACACGAAAACAGAGACTGCTGCAGAGAAGATTGGAGGGGAAAACTCCGTCGGGATCACCGCTGGAGGGATCTCCACCCTCTCCAACGTCTTCATCATCATCACCATGACCAAGTGTGAGTAGTCCACCTCCAGACTACGGGTTTTTGGCAGTAGCTTGATCTATTTCTTTCATTTTCTTCATAGTTCTTAGTGCCATATGAGCTATCTATCATGATAATGTCCATATTTGTAATACCTATGTGGTGGATCCTTATTCTATGATATTGTTTTATGAGATCTGATCATATTATATTGTGAGATGTAATGATAGATGCATATTATGTACCCCGTTCTTAAGTATTTGTTCTGATCAAACATATATGCAAGAGCATGTGTGGGGTGATGTGTGCATTAGATGGAGTAGCATGGTTTTAGTGATTGGATAGTGACAATGTGTTCATGATCTATTATGGCTTTGCATTTATTTTGCTACCTCACTAGGGATAAAGTGAGTGCATGTGCTATGTTCGTCACGTGATAGTAGTGATGATCTTGTTTATTCAAGGTAGCACATTTGATATTCAAACTTCATGTCAAAGTACTTATTGTTATGCTCTATTAATTCTTAATACAAGATTGATGAAGTTTTTTCTTGTGGAGTATAAGAGAGATGTGTTGCATCATCTCTATGATAGGATGTGATGCCCATATTAATTCTAATCTTACATATACTATTATCTGCACCTTCATATCTCATTGATGAATTGATATTTTTTCACCACAACTTTAAGAGAGAATAGTCAAGTGAACCCATGAACACCGGTCCACTTTATATCATAAGAAACACATTTATATTGCTTTTACCTTGTTCTCTATTTGCTGCATTATTTTAATCCGAAAATACAAAAATATTTATTTTTCTTATTTGCATCCAAAACACTAAAAACAACCAACCCCTTTACATTTTTTACTTAATTATTTTTATCTAGTTTAGTTTTTACTTGTTTATTTCTACTTGTGTTATTTACTTACGCGAAACCTTGTGTTTGACAACCACACGGTGGAGGTTGGGACACAAGGCATTTTACTTTAATTGCAAGATTGTTAGAAGAAGAGAGAAGAGTATACTCTTTTGTTCAGTTCCCAGAGAGTTTGATATAATCCCTCGAGTAACCCTTGTGGGGGAAAATACTCTGTTGACGCAACACTTTGCACTTGGAGTCCCAACGTCATCACTGAGCTTGTGATGCGTTGTAGAAATATGAGCTATCTTATTTTGAGCTTGTGGAAAAATAAGAATAAAAGGCATTAAATTGCATTTGTAAGTTAGATGAAAGCATGAGTTTATAAACCATCTTACTCAGGATGAGCAATGGTTTAGTTTGGGGATGTTGATGAGTCCAAAAAGCGATTTGTTCTTCATTACATAAACATATACTTTTTTTTTTGTCTCATTACATGATCTATCTAGCTTTAACCCTAAATGTATAATCACAAGTTATGTTTCAATTCCGTGAGGGATTTGCACAACTAGTAGTTTTATTAGGATTTTCATACTTTTCATTGTTTTGGTGTGTGTAGGTGTTATCACCAGATTTTGGCTAAATCAGGAGGTGGGCCGCGGTCAGGATGGGCTTGGAAGATTACACGTGGAAGATCTCTGAAGCGGCCTTGCACGGGGAATTTGGGCTAGATTGCCCGTGTATCTTTATTTATGGTAGATTGTACCTAGATTAAAAGTTAGAGTTTATCTCGTGCACGGTTTAGTGCACGCCCACATTAGAAAGTCCGCTGGACTATAAATATGTATCTAGGGTTTATGGAATAAACAATAACCAACGTTCAACCACAAACAAATCTCGGCGCATCGCCAACCCCTTCGTCTCGAGGGTTTCTACCGGTAAGCATCATGCTGCCTAGATCGCATCTTGCGATCTAGGCAAGCACAAGCCTGCCCACGTTGTTCATGCGTTGCTCGTACCGAAGCCTTTTTGATGGCGAGCAACGTAGTTATCTTAGACATGTTAGGGTTAGCATTGTTCTTCATATTACATGCTTTCGTAGTGCAACCCTTGCATGTCTAGCCGCCCTTACACCTATCTTAGGTGTAGGGGCGGCACCCCGCTTGATCATAGTTTAGTAGATCTGATCCGTTACGATTGCTCCTTGTTCTACAAGGATTAGTTTAATATCTGCAATAGTTAGGCCTTACAAAGGGTTGGAGGATCCAGCGGCGTGTAGGGTGGCGTTTGCTAGCCCTAGAAAGGATGTTCCGGGGATCAACCTCGTGTTGGTTTTTAGGCCCTGTCTAGGATCGGCTTACGGTCACCGTGCGCGAGCACGAGGCCCAATCGTGAGTAGGATGATCCGATTATGCGGTGAAAACCCCGGATCGTCGTAGATCTCATCGGCTTTACCTTGATCAAGCAGGACCACCATATATTCGGACACCTCGTCTCGAATCATGGGTGGATCGGCTCTTTGAGCCGATTCACAGGATAACCCGAGAGCCGATCGAGGCTCGTATTTAACGTTTACGTGTGTGCCCCGCAGGAAACTAAGCGAGGCATCATCCACACCTTCCCGACCGGGTATAGGTCGGGTGGCACGCCCTTGCAGTTGGCATCGGCGCGTGCGACCAGGAGGCTTTGCGGGCCGTCGCTCTGAGGGACTGGGGCCAGCCGCAGCCCTAGTTGTTCCCGGCTCTACCGTGTTGACCGTCTCTGCCCGCCAGGGGGTTTCTGACGTCAACACATTCTGGCACGCCCGGTGGGACAACCTTCAACATCCACCACGTCGCCGTCTGCATCCGAGATGGCGGAAAGCACTCCGGTCAAGTACAAGGATCTGCCCGAGGAGCTCAAGAAGAAACATGACGAGATCAAGGCAACCCTCGAAGCCGAACTCATCGGCTCCTCTGAGAAGACCCGGCCGCACGATATCAAGCTCGATAGAGACTCAAGTCCGTCGCCTGGCGTCAACATGGTGGATCTCAGCCACTCCATAGGCCAGCCAAAGTTCTCCTTTGGTGTCAACATGGCGGGGCTTGCAAGCCGCCATGGCAAAGATGAAGCAGAAAGCAGCCACGCTCGTGGCAAGGATGAAGAGGAGGCCGATCCACGCGACCGGCCCCAAGATGATGACAGGCGGTACCGACGGGGAGGGAATAAGACGCGTGCGGTATCGGCGTCCACTCTCCGAGCACCTCCTCCACAAATACGAGCAGCAGCACGACCGACGTCGGCACTACGACGTAGATGATGAAAGGATTTGTCGGTCCGATGCGAGAGGTCGGGAGGTACCGTCAGCATGGTAGAAGCGACGACGGGTACAATCGTCGCGCTGAAGGAAGGTCAAGGGGGCAGGATAACATGGATAGGCACTGGGACTGTCCGTTCTTCAAACATTGCTGGGACTCAGGAATGAGTCGATTGCCAACGATCGAGAACCGCCTGAATGCAAACAAAGGAAGAAGGATGCCGCTATCGTGTCCGTGTTCGAGCGTCTAGGGCCTCTCCCACCTCGGAACAAGCACGCTGAGTCTGCTCGGGTGGAAGATCTCGAGGAGCTAGAGGACGATGATGAAGAAGATAAATATCATCGGCCCAGGTGGTGCCCTGATGGGCTCAGCCGTTCCCAGAAGCGAAGGGTTCAGCGTCTGCGTGGGTTGGAAGAAGCTGAAAGATTGTACTTGCACACGCTAAGGAAGGCACGGCCTGATCTGGCCGCCAAAATCCGGCGAACCCTGGATGAAGAGGGTCGGCCACAAAGAATGGAGTGGCGCCCCAAGCAGAGGAAAGCCGATGATGATACATCGGCTGGCACAAACATGGTCTTCATTCTTCCAACGGAGTTTAGCGCTCCAAGATTGTATGAAGCACCCGTGGCGCAATTAGATCGCGGCCCACGGCCGGTCATCTTTGAGAAGCCAAAAGAAAGAAGTTACGGGCATCCGAAGGCCCCGTACTTGTGAGGCTACATCAATGGGCAGCCTATCAACAAGATGTTGGTAGACACCGGAGCGGCAGTCAACATTATGCCATACTCCATGCTACGTCGGTTGGGACGCTCCAGCTCGGATCTGATCAAGACCAATGTAACACTGAGCGATTTCAACGGCCAAGCATCTGACGCGCAAGGTGTTCTGAATGTGGATCTGACCGTAGGAAGAAAAACTGTCCCTACGACGTTCTTTATCGTCGACAGCAAGAGTACCTACGCTGTCCTACTGGGGAGGGATTGGATCCACGCCAACTGTTGCATTCCATCCACGATGCACCAATGCCTGATACAGTGAGATGGAGATGAAGTAGAAGTCGTCCGTCCAGATGATTCAGTCGAGGTTTCAACGGCCGGCATGGACATTTGGGAGACATCAGGTCAAGAGCCGCTCTCAGGTATCAATTTGGACGACTGTGAGCGCATCGACGTGACAAAGAACGGGGTTAGGCTGGTTTTATCCACCGGCCTGACCGTGTAACAAAAGCAAATGTCGATGGATAAACGTGGCGAGACCGATCCTTGTGATCGGCCCCAAAAGATTTGTGAGGGGACATCACAAAACCTTCACCGAGAAAGCAACGGGAGGCCGATTCCAGCGATCGGCCAAAATCATCCTCACCATCCATTCTGCCTGGGTTCAACATGATATCCAACAGAGCCGATACCATCAATTCTCTTGACAGGATCGGCTCCGGGGGGCACCCAGGTGGATAAAATACGAGGATATGCAGTAGAGAATGTCTCATCCTTTGATGATGGGTATTTGAGTATGGGGGCCGATACACAAATCGGCCGAAAATTCAAAAAATTTCGAGCATAGCCGATGTGCAGACATCGACTTAAGAATCAATGGAGCAGGGGGTGGATCTTCCCTTCAAGGACCCCTAGTTCCCATTCGCAAGTCTCCAAGATCGGCGGCGTTAGCAGCGAGGAACGTGGCATCTTCTAAGACCCTGACTAAACGGCAAGGGCAGCATAAACGTACAAGTCAGGGTAGGGGTGAGCCTAACGAAGGGAGCTTATCTCTTCCAAGACCAGGAGAACCGCCGATGACGAAGCCATCGGCTGTCACGTGTTGACTCGATAACTCGTCACTTCCAGGGGATGTTGCGCCCAGGGTTGGAGGGCGTCAGAAATGCGGGGACATCTTCACCGGAAGATTGCTGCAGCCTGCCGAAGATAATAGCCGATCTGATCAGCAAGGCGCAAGGGTTGAACTGAAGAAGCTCGGGGGGCAGCTCACCTTGAAGGTTCTCTGTTCTGGGGAGGCGATTTCGTTGGAATCGGCTGACTCTGCATCACAACTTGCTTGAAGAATGGTGCTGATCTTGCAAAATTATCAGTTTCAGTATGCAAGACGATCCAGCGACAAGCCCAGAACTATGTTGAGGGCGCCTACTCAGCGCCAGATTACTAGCCTACTGGATCGGCTGTATAAACTGTCAACGGATGAAAGGTGATCAATTGATTGGCCACGCACGATAGCACCCTCGGACATGGTCGAGCCCAGGCCTGTTTGCCTGAATTACGGGTCCTCATCATTATTTCCACCCCGGCTGAGGCTCGGGGGGCAACTTGCTACGAGAGGTCGGGAAAGCCGATTTTGCTAAAATCGGTTGGCTTTGCACCTCAGTTCGATTTTGAGCAATGGTTGCTGAAAGAGAACAGAGCAGGATTATAAAACGTCGCTGCAGAAGTGATGCCTGTCCTGCAGAAGTGGCAGCTTCGGCGTTTAAATTGATCCAGCAACAGTCCTAGGGCTCTTCTGAAGGCAAAGAGGATCTGGAAGGAAAGGATACGGCAGAAGAATGTCTGAAAGGCCTAGGGTTTACACGATTATGGCTTGGCCTTGTTTGACCAGGAGTTTGGGTCCGGATGGATCTACCTCGAAATTTATCGTGAGAGACCGATGCAATGCTATCGGCTTATTGGGCATTGACCAGTTTGGCAATCGGCAGAACTAGTACGAAAGACAATCGGCTAAATTACCATAAAGAGAATCGGCAAAATCAAATTGGGGAATTTCTTCATTGATGAACCAGATTTCTTACATAGAAGAGCTGATTGCTCTCAAAAGACAATGCTAGGGGATACATTGCCCCGTCTGCTACTGCTGGCCCTATGCTAAGATCCTATCTAGGGGCCGCTGCTGCCCTCGTCGTCGTCGTTGCCGTCATCGCCACCGTCGGCGCGCTGCTCCCTACCGGCTCGTCATCGCTGCTCCAGCCGGCCGCCGACAGGACCCTCGTTGTCTTCATCCTCTTCGTCGGCGTCGTCGTCGCCGTCAACGTCGCCGAGGTTCCCGGGCCGGAGGTGGCGGCGTTTGGCCGGCGGCTCGTCGGAGGAGCTGTCTTCGTCCTCCTCCTCCTCCTCCTCCTTCGCCTCCTCGGAGGAGGTGAAGTCGTCCCAGGAGAAGCGATCGTCGTCGCTCTCCTCCTCCGATTCCCCGTCGGCAAGGAAGCGGAGGTCGCTCTCCCCACTGGTCGAGGATTTATCGTCCTCGGACCAGATGGAGGAGGCGTGGTCTTCCAGGTCCCATTCTGCTGGTGCGCGAATGTCCGGCGGCGTCTCACGGGAGGAGGAGGACCCGAGGGAGAGTTCCGAGGAGGTGGAGGAAGAGGAAGACATGGTGCGCAGAAGGGTTTTTGGGAGTACTAATGTGGGGAGGACGAAGAGGAGAACTGTTCGATGCAGTTAAATAAGGGGGATGGAGATTTAATTTTCGAACAGTTTTCGAGGGCGTGGTGCCAAAACTGTCAAATCGTGCAGAGAAGTTGGGAAGGCAAGTCGTCATGATGAAACATACTGCGACGGTTCTGCTCTGCCACGACATGACCCTTCGAAGGAAAAACAGAGTGGTTTTGAAATTATCATTACCAAAACCAGGGGGCATGTGTTATCACCAGATTTTGGCTAAATCAGGAGGTGGGCCGCGGTCAGGATGGGCTTGGAAGATTACACGTGGAAGATCTCTGAAGCGGCCTTGCACGGGGAATTTGGGCTAGATTGCCCGTGTATCTTTAATTATGGTAGATTGTACCTAGATTAAAAGTTAGAGTTTATCTCGTGCACGGTTTAGTGCACGCCCACATTAGAAAGTCCGCTGGACTATAAATATGTATCTAGGGTTTATGGAATAAACAACAACCAACGTTCAACCACAAACAAATCTCGGCGCATCGCCAACCCCTTCGTCTCGAGGGTTTCTACCGGTAAGCATCATGCTGCCTAGATCGCATCTTGCGATGTAGGCAGCACAAGCCTGCCCACGTTGTTCATGCGTTGCTCGTACTGAAGCCTTTTTGATGGCGAGCAACGTAGTTATCTTAGACATGTTAGGGTTAGCATTGTTCTTCATATTACATGCTTTCGTAGTGCAACCCTTGCATGTCTAGCCGCCCTTAAACCTATCTTAGGTGTAGGGCGGCACCCCGCTTGATCATAGTTTAGTAGATCTGATCCGTTACGATTGCTCCTTGTTCTACAAGGATTAGTTTAATATCTCGCAATAGTTAGGCCTTACAAAGGGTTGGAGGATCCAGCGGCGTGTAGGGTGGCGTTTGCTAGCCCTAGAAAGGATGTTCCGGGGATCAACCTCGTGTTGGTTTTTAGGCCCTGTCTAGGATCGGCTTACGGTCACCGTGCGCGAGCGCGAGGCCCAATCGTGAGTAGGATGATCCGATTATGCGGTGAAAACCCCGGATCGTCGTAGATCTCATCAGCTTTACCTTGATCAAGCAGGACCACCATATATTCGGACACCTCGTACGAATCATGGGTGGATCGGCTCTTTGAGCCGATTCACAGGATAACCTGAGAGCCGATCGAGGCTTGTATTTAACGTTTACGTGTGTGCCCTGCAGGAAACTAAGCGAGGCATCATCCACACCTTCCTGACCAGGTATAGGTCAGGTGGCACGCCCTTGCAGTTGGCATCGGCGCGTGCGACCAGGAGGCTTTGCGGGCCGTCGCTCTGAGGGACTGGGGCCAGTCGCAGCCCTAGTTGTTCCCGGCTCTACGGTGTTGCCCGTCTCTACCCGCCAGGGGGTTTCTGACGTCAACAGTAGGCATTCCAAGTGTTTACGAATAAAGTACAAAGAAACAAGCCAAGAGGAGGCAACATTGAGGAGTTACATGCACTAGGACTTAGCTATTTGAAGGGTGGCAATTTTTATTTTTCCATCACAAGATAATGAAGATCCAATGCCATGGTGTTGTATCCCTCGTTGATACGAATCCAACGGGCCGAAGAAGACCTAAATCGGAGTTTGTAAGAAGAAAATGGCGCCACCGACCAATGGTACCTCGTGTTCTGGGTCACAAAAACTCCCCGATCTAATGTGATTCTCCACAAATTGTGTCCCTGTTTGTTCCTATACTTTCCTTAGGTGCTAAGGTTGGTTGGTGGACCATTGGTGGCCCCTCCCAGGCCTATATAAATGAGGGGAGAGCCATGACATGGGGGTGCAAATTTCTTGGTGATAACTACGTGGGTAACTTGCATTGTATTGCATGGATAACTTTAGTTCTATAGGTGGGTAATTTGGAGGGTTCAATAACTATAGTATCACTTTTTTGCTTGTAATTAATACTTAACAACATTGGTAAGATTTTCCTGATAAACTATGCATATGTGTAGAACTATAGTGTTGTTGATATCTGTAGCAATACGATACCTTCATTGAAAACATCCACAAGAACATTTGTGATAGAGACATCATCTTGTCTAACTTCTCCTTCTTGGAGCTTGTGAAGTGGTTGTGGAGCTTGCCATCTCCGGAGTGGAAGAAAAGCGAGCCATAAGGAAATGACCTTTGTGCTTCGTGAAGTTGGTGAGACTTCGTGGCGTTCGGGAAATCATTGTGGTAACCCGCACCTCTCCAACCTGACGTACCTTGCTTCATGTAAGGAAAGTCATGAATACATCTTCGTCTCCTCGTGCCTCAGTTATCTCTACATGAGTTTAATTTTGTTGTGATAGCCATCATGCTTGAAGCTTATATCTTGCTTATCACTTGTGTTACATATATCTTGTACCTATTTTGCTTAGCTCTATTTGTTGTTGGTGCGCTTAGTTGATCCTAGCTTATTTAGATTGTGTGCTTGTAAAACAAACGTTAGTTTAATTCCGCATGCTTACAAGAAAAATCCTTAATTATTTTTAAAACGCCTATTCACCCTCACCCTCTCTAGAGGCGACATCTCGTACTTTCAACGAGCTCTATTTTCAATAATCTTGCGCCTATTTTAAGGTTAAAAATATGTGAAATGGAGAACCAGCCAAGATCAACTGAAAATAAGGATGCAAAATATGGAATAATTCCCCTCCTAATTGGAGTCCCGCCACCTCCATTTCCTATTCCCCCAGTATGGGCTAATTCGGCCCATGGACGTCGACCATCCAAGCTCCTTGAAATGACCTCTATCTGTGATGATTGGAGCGTCCTAGAGCTCCATTAGGGTTGTGGAGCACTGTTTGAGTATGAACTTCCCATTGTAACCCATTGACAACCCCATTGTACCACATGTATGTGGCACAACAACACCCACCTCGAGCCCTCCTGCAACCATTCGACAGCTCCTCGACATCCGTGTTATTTGATGGTGTCCTCCAGCATTATCGCGACCCTACTTCACCGTTTTTGGAAAGTATAGAGGTATTTATGTGTTCTTTTTCACATTTTTGTACACCTTTTTATGAAATGTAGATTTTTATATTAAATTGAATTGATAGGCATTTGTATACATTTGTAAATCAAATGGAGGATGACGATGAATAATTTTATCACGAATCCATAAGAGATAACTTGGAATAAGAATATGATGATAGTAGAGATGAAGTTGAGATCATCATTGTGGCTCTTGAACAAGGACAATGCAATGAGCATGAGCATGATAACAAAAGGTTCAAGGGTTCTACAATGGCATTGAAGATTCAACATAGTTTCGGCCAAGCATAGGTTCATGCATATTATAGAGGGTGCGAAGAACTATGATGACTACTTTGAGTTGAAGATGGATTTTAACTCGAGGTATCGTCTATTTATAATTGCATCTTTTCTATCCAGTTGTATGCTTGCGGATGGTGTTGTTGCTGGTCAGATTGGTGAGTATATTCCTTTGGGCGAGTCCAGGTGCCTTGATGAAATTTTATAGATTTTGCGTTGCAATGATGCATGTGTTTGGAAAATAATGTATAATAGAACCAAATGCCCAATAAATAACACAGACTCATAGCTATTGGAGCTACAAGAGGCTTTGTTGGTTCTATCGATTGCTTGCACCCGGAATGCAAAATTGTCCATTTGCTTAGCAAGGGGAATATCTTGGTCATGTTGGTGAATCAACTGCGAGACTGGAAGTTGTGGCATCATACTATATGTGGATTTAGCACTCTTTATTCATCGAATCAGGATATGACAATGCCATCAACGTGCTTTAGCCCCTATGGTATTGCAAGACTTGCTAAATGAAATGATCCACTATGACAAGAGGTCTACCTTGCTGATGAAATTATCCTTGGTGGGCGATATTTGTGATGGCGATCCCAAACCCACAAAGCTACAAAAGATCTCTCTTTGCCCTGATGCAAGAAAGTGCGAGTAAGGATGTGGAGAGGCCATTTGGAGTGATCCAAGCTCGTTTGGATATTGTTCGCCACCTAGATCTAAGGTGGGAGAAAGATCAAATGTTGGAGGTCATGCCAGATTGGGTTATCAAGGATGCAAAATATGATTGTAGAGGATGGTCATGATCTTGAGTTTTACTGCATGGGTCCTCTAGTCGAGCCGGAATCAGCCATTTGCATTAGCAGTTTTTTTCTTGAGATGTTTGGAGAAATTCCAGACAAGGATGTGCATCAACAACTTCCTAATTAATTATCTGCTAGAGCACATGTGGACACATCATGGAAACCAATACTATCACTGCTCCAATGAAAAAGGTCTATATTTTTCCGAAGAAGTCGAGCTATGTAAAAAAGTTTGACTAAGTTCCTAGAAAATTTTCATTACCATGTACAACACAAAATCGTTATCGTTAGATACATCATGAAACATATTTTCATACGGTAACAAATATGTTTGTGCTTTGCTACAACATATTGTGTCTGATAAATGAGCATATTGTATCAGATAATACAAAAAGAATCTAAACATAAAAGAATGATAGCTCATAGTAATTTCCCTTGTGTGATCAAGCTAGCTAGATATGTAGTTTAAAATTACCGATAATAATATACCCCCTCCCCTCCGATCTGAAATACTCTATATTCTACTATGCCTAAAATTTATTCTCAAATAGTCTATATTTAGCTTTGTTATCAACAATAACACGGGATACGAAGCAGTTTTACTTTTTATTGGATATCACTACTTTTAATGTAGTTTGGATTGGTTGAAGTAATATTAATAAATACAATACTAATTTGTCTCTTTTTTAGAATGTAGACTAAATCAAAACGAAAGGGAGCAGTACAGAAAATGTGTATATGGAGACTAAGCTCACTATAAAGCATTTTATTTTGAAAAAAGACCATATTAGAAGTTTTTAAGAAATGAAAAAATGTACATATAGGTTTTAGGTTATGATGTAGATTTCAAGCATGTAATATCTCAATCTGTAATACGTTATATTATGGGATACACACACAAAAAATGTGACAAAATTTAAAGATGCACTTTTCACATATCTAGATCTATAATTTTGTCTTCTTGTGTAGATTAGAATACACATATCTTAACTCTTATTTATTCAAACGGAGGGAGTAGATAACTTTTTTTAACTATCTTATATTTGTACTATGTGTGACAACTACAATGTGGTGTGATATTCATCTTCGCCATTTAGGCCGCCTCAAAATTTTGAGTTTAAATTTCAAGACGTTTGAATCTGAAACTTTCACATCCTAACTGGCGTTCAATGCATGAGTTACTCATATTTGGATTATTATAGTCACGGCAGAATACCATGTTGTAGATTAGAAAATGAAGTACAGTAGAAAAGGGCAACGATAGGAGGACAAGTCTTTTGTTTGCCCCATCTGTTCGGGGCCCCGTCCGTGCACTTGGGCAAAATAGATGGGAGCGATTCCACATCATACGACTACCTATAGTTAAGATGTGATCATCTCTGCTCCCTTCGTTTGTCAATTCATTTTTTTCTTTCGCAGGAGCTGGAAATGACTTCATCGACTTGATTATATGTTCGTCTGCCAACACAAGCAAGCCAGCTAGATTAATCTGCCACCTTATTACAGCTCATCTTTCTTTTGCACAACTCAACGGACACACTGAGACTGACAATTATTCTGACACTAGCCAGTGATTCAGTATGAGCTTTGCTGAATCGCATGCAGTAATCAGCTGAAACTAATAAACATAGTCAAACAAGAAGTACCACAAGCCAAAGAAACCAACTAAACGTATATGACTTTCCCTCCAAACCTGACGTATTGGATTTCACTAGTCATTATTGCATTACCAAATTTTTTTCTTTTTGCAGAAACAGCCACGTCGGCAGAAACAAAATGTGGCAATGCTAAGCTCGAAAGACTATGTAACGATTTACATGCACGGAGAAGACAAGAACAGCATCCGACTATCCCGGTTAAACTGCCGAAAACCTAAGGCGCCCATCTTATAGACTATCCCAATTACAAGATCATCTCTCATAGCTAGGGTAATTAACTGACAAGCTACAGCACAGAGACACACCCCTGGTCTTAACACTCTTTTCTGTTTGCTTTCCAAGAACTGCAACCATGACCTAGCTGACACAAACATACAAACAAGTCAATGTAGAGATCTGAAGATTATACAGAGGACGACATGCATCTATCTTTGGTTTTGATCCGTGGCCTGGTTGCTGGTAGCTGATGACGCTGACGTCCTGCCATTGGCCACCCCATTCTCCACAGGAGCAGGTGTCCCCCACTTCCCTTCGGACTCCAAGGGCTCCATCACTTTAACAGATCCATCTGACAGGCCAACTGCGAATTGATTTGGTTCTTGGGGATGTGCGGCGACAACATAAGGATAAATGGCCGGATTGCTGGAGCCAGGAGAGAGGGTTGTTAGATCATAGGAATCATGTAAAACCAGTAAAGTATGGCCATAATCTGAAACTTTAATGGAATGAGAATTCAAACGTAAGAATGTCAAACTTGTTGTCTGTATATTATACGTTACACTTGGTATCGGAAGATATGTTGTACTTTACACTTGATAACAGATTGTTTTTTTACAAAGGGAATATCAATATCGCGAAGATCCAATGGATTGTTTGGAATGATTAATGTGTGTCAACAGTCAGCACCCATCCTATATATTTTGCACGATAATATAAAGACATTGGTGATAACCTATATCCTGTACTTCATTGTCCCACATATTAAACACCCTTTCATGTGTTACATCATGCTCCTCAAATCGGGAGATTATGTCGTACAAAGTTGAGTACTCCTTAAGCCAGTCCACCCATATGAAATATTCTTCCATACTACCAAAACTTGAACAAAGAGAAGTGCTAATAAAGAATTGCATTTTTCCTAACAAGCTCAAAGCACCATTGTTCTTGTTTCTTTCAAAACTTAATGCTTTCGATGTTTGCAAGACTGGAGTTTTGATGCTTTTTTATTACTCCCTCAGTCTAAAAATAGGTGTCTCACTTTTGTCTAAATACGAATGTATCTAGATGTATTTTAGTTAGAGATACATCCGTATCTAGAAAAAGTTGAGACGCCTATTTTTGGACGGAGGGAATAATATATATTTGTTCACTAGTTTCTCCATTATAATTATTCCAAGATTTTCAAATGAAAATTACAGAATGAGTGAGAATTTGCTTATCGGGTGGTTATAATATCAGCATGCAAATGAGAATTAAAACTGCAGCAGCACGCAGAACTTCAGACATGATCTTCAGGCAAATATTGTGCAACCAATGTACAAAAGGGGGATACCTGTTTATGGCAGTCGAAGACATGTATGCAGATGATGCAATTCGGCATCGTAATCTCAAGTTGTCCACGTCAAAAACGGCAACATTACCATCAGTAAAAGCAGCAAAAACCAGTTGGCTATTGCACGAGTACGATGCATGTGATATCGGAGCTGACAAAGTTCCCTGCGGTATCCACTGAAACAAGTCGAGAAAGAGATCTATCAGATATTGAAAAAGAAGAGATTTAACAGACCATAACAAAATGTTTTCATCAAATATATGATATGCTACCTGATAGATTCTCTCCATTTTGGATGCGTCATATATAGCTAACTGAGTCTCATGGACTACTAACAAGCGACTTTGATCAGAATTAAACTGGACCCTTGTGTCTCCTGACGGAGTCTTCCCAGCTGGCATTTGTATAGCGACCGTTTTTTTCTTTTCCCAAGTATCGTTGGCCCACACACATAACTGCAAAAGAGAAAGGAAGACGGCTAATCACCAAAGTGTTTACTGGTAGAGAGAGAGAGAGAGAGAGAGCAAATATATAACAAAGGCAAACATAAATGGCCAGTCATCAAGAGGCCACAAAACAAAAACAGGAAACAACTGACCGATGAAAATGCAAATAGGAGGTAACAAGGTGTTATCAGTAGTAACCTGTGCATCGGCTCCTGAAGAAACAAGTATATGCAGGCTGTTGGAGAAGGCCAGTCCGGTTATCCTCTTTTGATGTCCTTTGAGTCTAGTTTTGACCTGAAAAGGTAAAGCTCAATATGGCTGCAAAGCAATGATTTAATTAATAACTCCGAGACAATCTGTGAAGATTTTCAAGAATTTAATACCTCATCTACCCTGACATTGTATATGTGGATGGTTGAATCTTCCATTCCGATTGCTATGATGTTATTGTCTTGAGGGTGAAATGCTAAAAAGGTGGATGCTGGTGGAGGTGGCATGAATGTTGTCATCACCTGCAGGAGAGACACTGTTAACGTTCTGGTGAAAAAATGCACCTTACTCTTTAT
This sequence comes from Lolium rigidum, assembly GCF_022539505.1. Lineage (NCBI taxonomy): Eukaryota > Viridiplantae > Streptophyta > Magnoliopsida > Poales > Poaceae > Lolium > Lolium rigidum. Next base: position 19,630 of record NW_025900965.1, on the reverse strand, counting down.
TAGAAGGATATGTATAACAGAAGAGTACAAAGGCTTCATGGGCCACCCAAGATAGTAGGCCTGGTTGACCACCCATCAATAAAATACTACATGTGTCCATAAAAGGATGTCGCAAGTTTGTATAAATTTGGATGCATCTAGGCACTCTTTAGTGTATAGATACATCCAAATTTAGACAAATCTCCGACATCTTTTATGGACGGAGGGAGGTACTGAAGACCTAACGATGATCTCTGGAAATGCATCCAAATAAGATAATTAAAGTTACCTTAAATGTCATCATGTTAAACAATGAGACCTTTCCACCACATGCAGACATCACATAAGAATCATTCTTGGAGAGTGCAATGCATGGGACTGACTCCTCAGGATTTGCTTCCCCGGTATCATTTGCCATGACAAGACCACTGTTTGGTTGCCAATGTTGTGGCACAACACTGGCTGTGGCCTGCTCAGATGAAAGGAAAATTTTATACACCAACCTAAATTAACCTAAACACAGAAGGAATCAATAGAAAAGTAGTAATATGTGTATATACCTTGCCGCTTGGATTCTGCTCATTGCGATTCCATTTCCAGAGTCTTTGAATAGCATTAGACCCTAGTGCTAACAAACCGACACCAGAATTTGTGTACAGAAGTCTGACAACCTGCATACAAAGGTTGATAACCTTATCAGAAAATCCATGATTAGAAGTATGAATGCACAAACAAGAATAGGAAGGATCAAACCTTGGTGGCTTGGTCTGGAGTTTCTGGCATTGTGGCAACACGGAACTGCTGGGGATTTAGAACTTCCATCAGCTCCCAAGGTTTTGCTTTATCAGGCTTTTCTTCTGAAATTCTTGGCTTTATATCTATGCTTCTAGATGCCGGATCCCCACCATTCTATCAAATTCATGATTAAGTAAAATGATGTTTAGACTGTTGCGGATAAGGTCAGCATAGAGGCATTAAAACATATGAAACTTGTCAAAGTCATTTATCTTCTGGATAAACATACCAGCATAGGAGATGGCTTTGCAGGAGAGTTTCTGTCTAAGTGATCCATTCGGCCAATGTTAGGGGAGATGCCCGCAACAACAGGAGCACCTGAGACCTATTAATTCGATATTCAAGGTTAGGAACTTTCTGGAAACTACAACCACAACCTGATATGACAATAGCATGCCAGAAGATATGTACTTACCTTCATAGCAGAAGCTTCATATGGCGATCTAAATGCTTCGAAAGGTCGGTTTCCAAAAGCCCGTAAAGATCTGAGCCCATCAGAATTTGCAAGTATCTTAAAGCCATTGTCTACAGTAGTAACAGCAAGCAGATTCCCTTCTTTATTGAACCTCAACCGCGGAAAGCCCTGTTAGAATATACAGAGGTTAGATTACTGATTGGAGAAAAGGTTGGGAAATTTATTAGGGAACAGAGACTGACTGGCAAGCCTCCGTCAGCTTCAATGCAGGTAAGCATGTTGGTGTTATCAACATCCCAAAATTTAATTTGGTTATCTTCACCAACAGCTAAAATGTGATTCTGAGCTGTATCAAATTGCACAACACCCTGCACTACACCAGATGGCTTCTTACGGAATCCAGAATATGTCCTCTTGATAGATCCTTCACTTTCGTTCCACTCAACCAAATGTGAGTCTCCGTCTTTGCTTGTTCCGCATGAAAACAACCTGCGAATTGATGAACAAGTAAAATATTCCATCAGCAACAACTCATACACTTCTAGTGAGTAAAATAACACATCTATGTTACCTAGTTCCATCGGCACTATAAAGCATTGTAGTACACCATTTTCCTGGAGCTTCATAGTCCACCCTAGATCCCATATTATCATAAAGCCACGCCTTAATTTTCCCGTCCAGGGAAGTTGAAAAGATAAACTGCACAGGACACATAATGAAAGTGTGTATCAGTACACCAGATCGATGCTTATGTCTTGAAAAACCTATGCACTAATCTCTCTCAATTCACAGTAACAGGAACCACCCATGATGGCTCATATACAGCCCTAATTCAAACTAGAATAAGCAGCAACCAACAGATATCATCATTGCATTCCAAGATGGTAATGCCTAAATATTCCATTCACCTGAATAGTCTCTTTGTGGTGAGGGCAGATAGAATATACAGGTGCGTCATGCCCTTCAAACGAAAATATTTTCTGACCATGCATATCCCAGACCTACAAAATGGAAGGGAAGTTGCAGGAGACCAAAGCCGGAGAAATAGTAAATAGATGATAGCCATTCAAGACATCAAATACCTTTATCAGCTTGTCATCTCCACAAGTAACAACACAAAGTTGTTTGTTTGGGCGGGAGAATGCTATGTCATTAACTCCTCCAGAATGAGCCTCAATCTGACATGAAGAAAAGATTTAGTAACAAAAGTGATTCAATACAATGGAATATAACATCGTTACCCGCAAAAAAAAACATAACATCTATAAATTTAAGTTCGATAGGCAGTTAGAAGTTCTACAAACCTCTAGAACTTGGCGTGTTTCATTTGGCTGCTGATATGCATGCAGATGGATCAAATGTTTTGTGAATGCAACTCCTAAAAGCAAAATGAAAAAAGGAAACTTAAGCACCAATGGAGGACAGTAACTTAAGAAACAAAGAAGTGCAATACAGGGTTACTGACTGAAGACTGAAATATTGGCACTAACCCATCAAGTCTCCATCAGGGCTCCATGTAACTCGGTTAATGGACATGGAAGAGTCTTTAGCCACGGCACTCTTTTCTCATGAAAAGTAAAAATTGAGGCACATATATAAAATCAGAACATATAGATGCTTGCAAACAAGGTACAACACAACAGGAGGAAATTACATTCAGAATCCAACTTGTGCTCAGTTACCTGAAATTGTGGTGAACACGCTTGCATGTCCCAAATTTTGAAGGGCTTCGAGACCAGCCTCTCACGCAGACCAATCTCCCAAAGCGTAATTTCACCATTAGCAGATCCAACTGTTGAGCAGCAAACATGACGAGAAAATCGATAATGTGTTGAAATTCAAAGATTGACCAAATGATAGAAAGACCTTTTGTACTTGCTAGTTGTGATGAGATCTTTTTTTTAGAAAGACTAAATTAGCAATCTTGATCATACCTAGTAGTAGTGTATGACGAGAAGGATGGAAGTCCATGCTAGTTACATTAGATCCCTGTGATAATGTACAAGCCACTGTCTTGGGAAGATCATCCAATGACCACGAAGGTTGAGGAATAGGCGCAGGATATGTGGCCTGCAAAAGAAGTACAGATAATTTGTTTAGCTCATACAAAATGCAACGTGGTCATAAATCTTAACTGCATTTGCAACATTACCTCATCAATACCATGTCCACTGGGCCTCAATCGCTTCATTAGCTGCTCGGATTCTGCACTTTGATAGTCTGTTATAGTTGGGCGTTTCATCATGGAGACAGCTGGGGAATAATGTAATATAAGTATAGAACTGAGGTCACAAGACACATTAACCCATCACAACAAACAAAACGGCAACAATAAAAAGTAAATATTCATTTCTATTGGCGGGGAGCTAAGCTCTACATCTTTTTGATCCGATTTTTTAAAACTGAGCTAAAGCTCTACATCCTGAAAGAACTAAGTCATAAGTTATTAATCTCATAAAGTAACTGTATAATGTTAATACATTATGCTCCTTAATATACAAGTCATCAGAAATTATTTACATATAGCTATAATATGTAAATCAGATTTAAAATAACCAGCAAGCCAAGTCTGTTACAGATTATGCTCGAATATGTCATCCCTAGTGTGGAGAAAGGTCCACTTAACAAAACGTGGACAAATTTGGGTCACAGAAATATTATAAAGGGAGTGTATCAATACGCAAACCAATCGTCCTTCGTAGAAAAAAATGTGGTGCAAAGATATGTAAAACTAGCCACTCCATGCATGTCAACAGAAAAGGTGCCAGAGTCTAGGCTATACCTTGATTTGGTGGAACAGGCATTGATGATGCGGCGACACCAGCAGACTGAATAGATGATGAAACAGCAGCATTTGTCATCCAACCAGCTAAAGATGGACCAGCAGGAGGAGGCTGAAATGGCTGTGTGGATGAACATACTGGATGTAAGTAACAAAGCAATGATAAATCAAACATAAGCAGGAAATTATTTGTAGAAACATACAGGATGGCCCACGAGTGGTGGGTATGCGGCACCAGCCTTTGGAACAGCTGCCAACGGTACAGACACAGGTGATGTACGTGCTCCATTTGGAGGAGAGCAAGTATGATCAGTGAATAAAGTCTTGATATCTGGATTTGGCCGAGGGTTCTTACAAAGTTGATGCTGCCAGTTCAAGCTGCATATGTTCTCAAGGAATCATCAACTTGCACATTCACAGAGTGAGTAATGGAAGATTAAACAGAAACTCATAGAATGTAACTCTATAAGATTATTAATTCCAGACCTTTGGTTAATTAAAGTCCGCAATCGTGACGCCTTGAGAGTTGGAAAGACAAGTTTCTCGCGGAAAAGGGGATTTGCTTCAATTAGTTTTTTTAGCTCAATCAGCATGATACTGCGAGCAGATTTGGTATCCCCATACTTGGATAATTGTTCATTTTCCCTGCAGGGGAACATCAAGCAGTAAATAATTTGAGCTACTTCATTAAAAAAAAAAAGTAAAGCCAATATACTAATAATATACATAAAAATAAATTAGAACAACAAAAAAATGGAACACCCCGCATATATTGTTAAAAAAATAGTTGTGGAATACCACACTCGACCAAGAAATTTACAGATAATAACTAAGTACTACTAGTGATCCATTATTAATAGTGTTAACCAGGAAATGTTTTGTAGGAAAAGACCAGCATGACTTCTAAACTATCAAATGACTTATATAACACTTAATATTGTTTCAAGCACGCCGTTTAGTAAATAACTGGATTATCAAAGCACTAACAAGTTTATGCAGTTACCGTGCCAGTGTGCTCACTCAGCTACAGGTTCAATTTCAATGCAGGATACATACCAAAAGATTGAATAATGTGGTTACTGGTTACAGACAAACTACAACCGCACCAAGCATAGAACTTTAACAACATATAAGCAAAACGCTCTAAGAAAGATGTTTGAGTTTCAACAGTCTGAAGCAATAGAATATCTACAGCTTTGCACTGCAATTCTGCTAATGACTCACACAAAGGAACAAACTAAAGTTTCCTGGTGAGGAAACACATAACACAAACATCGGTTATAAAATTATTACAAGAAGCTTTCAGGATGGCTTCATCATAGAGAATAAGGGAACACAAACAATAGCGATAACATGAGGCAGGCAGATTGTACCTAAAATTCTCAAGAGTTAGAAGCTGTGTTATCTCTTTAAACAACTCCTCATTGAATGTCGAGAAGACTTTAAGATCCTTGACAAGAATATCGACCGCCTTTGCTCTATCATGCCTGTTGGATATTGTTACAGAAATTATAAATTTCGCCCAATTTCCAAAAACATGGAACCAAAAACCCCTGATCCTTTTTTCGGGGTGGAGTGCAAATGTATAAGATGGAGGAGAATATTACTTGTCAAGCGCTTCGAGATACTTCTGCTTCCTGATCTCGAAGAAGATCTTCATGGAATACCTATTGTCGTCCACCTTGGTGAAACCTGAGAGGTACCTCTCCACCTCATCCCACTCCCCAGCAAGGACCTTCTCCTCGAAGTACTTGATGTTGAAGTAGAACCCTGACTCTTGTTCAAGCCTGCAGCATGATGCACGACAGATGAGAGACCTCACAAGAATGTGATGTTCCATTGCACTAAATATTATAATAGGTCGAAGTCACAGCTCAAACAGGCAAAAATGGTTAAGAACTCGCAACATCCTATCAGAGCAATTCCCGAGGTCGCAGTATTTGTTCAATGACAGACTCTTGAGGTCAATACTGATGCTGGTACCCGTCATCTACGCTACCATGTACTAGTGATGATTTACTCGCAAGACGCCACAGAGGGGACACAACAATGCACTGGACTAACGACACTTAATCTAGATCGTTTACCTATTAGTATAAAGTAGCCCGCACACGATAAGTGCAGAAACAGTCAAGTTCCGGGAAGAAAACTAGTTTTGTACTACTTGGGCAACACTAGGAAAAAAACAAGCGGAAAAGGACACGGCTCAGTGACTACTCACGCGATTTCAAATCTACCCCTGAACCACCCAACTATAAAAGGGAAATTGCAGCAGAGACTACTAAGAAAATCCAGTTTGACCAAATTAAATTAACAATAATTATTATCAGGGAGAGGAAAAAAAAAAGAGAGAGAGAAATATTTTTTACCAGACACGCCGGGGAAATACACGAAAGTTCGCAAGGATTTACCGCACGTACGGAAGAAATCAAACAGAGCAAAAAAATTGAGGTAAATATTTTTTTTCCCGATGAACTCAAAACCCAAAGCAACTACTCCTACAAGTTGAGGAAGAAGGAAAAGACCTAGAGATTCGTTCCGTGAAAAACGCAAAAAAAAAAAATCATCACGCAGCGAAGGAAATCCCTAGGGGCCTTGCGAGCCCAACCAAACAGCCACCAACCAACCGTGAAAAAGAAAAAAAAGAAAAATAGCCCACGGGGCAGCAGGAGGAGAGAGAGGGTACCGACTTGTGCACGGTCTCCTTGAACTTCTCCTCGTCGAGGAACTGGAGGATGAGGAAGACGAGCTCGCGGCTGAGGGACGACATGGCGCCCGCGCCGCCGGCACCCGGGAACTCGATCTGCTCTGCCGCCTGGCCGGCGCGCGGGCCTCGGGGCGGGGGCGGATCTCGGAGGGGGGCGAATTGTATCTAGGGTTTGGCCGTCGTCGTCGCCGCCCGTCCCGTGAAGAGAGAGAGGGTAGGGAGATGTGGAAGGAGGATGAAGAGAGGGGCGAGGGAGAGAGAAAGTTTAGTAGTCTCGCTTTCTTCGATGCGTTGCAGACCTCTCGCCCTTTTCTCTCACCCCACGCCACCACCACTGCCTTATCTACCATACGTGCCGCAGCTTATCGATACGCTCACGAGCTTATAGATACGCTAATCCGTGTATCTGATAGGCAGGGGGAGGCGGAATCGAAGGGCGCGGGATTAAATCGGGTGCATATTCGTGAGGTGGCGTCCGGTCGTGAGCGCGACGTGCGCACGAGATGACGATATGGTACCCAGGACACGAGCTCGGTTCTCTTTGCGGGACGAGACGACACGATACGCGTGAAATTAATTGCGCAACGGGTGGATCTCTCTCTCTGGGTTTCTCGGATCTCGGCTCGTTCTAGCGTGGAACAAGTACAGTACTCCTGCGGCTGCGTAGCAGCACCGACTGCGTGCAAATTGATAGATGGGACCCCGGTGACGTGCATTAATCCTGCACTATCCGAACCAACCGCTCCAGATTCAATAGAGTTCCTATAAGAAATATTGAGTCGATGTTGCAAATTGTTTAGGCACCCGTATTTTGACTCCCCAAATCCGATCTTTACATGGTATTTCATTACCGATTTTTTTAAAAATAAGCTTTTTTCGCTTTATCATTCATAAATAAGGATGAGTCTAGGGAGCGGCCGCGTGCCCATTGGTACATCTGAGCACTCAACCAAAAAAGGAAGTAGACTAGTTTTGTCCGTGTGAACACCTACTACCTCCGTCCCAGTTCATAGGGCTTGCGCGTATTCCTAGGTTGTCAATTTGACCAATATAATATTATTTATATAATATAAAAATTATATTATTAGAAAGTAGAGTATCTAAGCTTTCTAATGATATAAAATTTGTAATACATATTTTGCATTATCATCGTCAAATTTACGACCTAGGGACACGCGTAAGTCCTGTGAACTGGGACAGAGGGAGTATTATTTATGGTTCTTGTAGCACATGCACTATGATGACATCATGCACATTAATTATCCTTTTAAAATGTTTAAACGCCTATAACTTTTGCACCAGATGTCGAAATTCGAATCCGCTTTCACGTTTGAATTTCTTGCGGTGAGCTCTTCAAAACTAGATCTCGTTTCTATGTATTTTGATGAAGTTTTTTTTTTAAAGCAACTTCTACGTGCGACAAAGCAATTATAATGCGAGACGATGCAACTTTAGTGTTGGGGAAGCAACTTTGCTGCACAACGTAAATCTACATTCACAATAAAAGTTGCATTGCTGAACGCCAAAGTTGCTCGACCATCCGTCAAAATTTATTCGGTGGGCACCAAAGTTGCTTCACTGGACGCCAAGATTGGACCGTCACAAACCAAATTTGCTCAGTCGAGTACTAAAGTTGCTCTGCGAGATACTAATTTTGCTCGGTCGGGCGTCAAAGTTGCTCTCCAGGGTTCGAAAACTGCATCGCCGGGCACGATTGTTCCTCCGCGGGGCACTTAAGTTGCTTCGTCACACATTCAAATTACTCCTATGGACACCAAAATTATTGTCGGGCACAAAAGTTATGCCTTCGTGTACCAAAAACTGTTCATGTTCGTTGCACACCAAAGTTGCTTTGTCGCACACCAAAGTTGTTTTCCTGCACAATAAAGTTGCTCTGTCGCGCATCAAAATTGCTTGTTAAATAATTTCGTCGAAACATATGAAAATGTGGTCTAGTTTTGAAACTCTCATCGTGACGATTTTAAAAGTGAAAACGAATTGTAATTTCATCGCACGGTTTAAAAGTTACAGCTTTTTAAAAAACAACACCTAACATTAGCTAGCCTACCAGTGGGATGGCCTAGTGCGTGTGCCCGTGAGGTTCGTGTGGCACGCGGCCGCTCGTAAGATTTCAGGCATAAATAAAGTTACACACGCCCAAAATGAGGAGGAGACCCTCTTATATAGCAGATTAGAGATAAAATAAGAAAGTACAAAACGAATCAAAACTTGCCACGCGCCCAAACCAAGACCAAGGATACCTCATCTCCACACCGACGCCCCCAAGAGGATAACGACACAATGCGCCACCGACCTAACGGACAAATGTTTTCACATGAAGCCCACACGTGGAGAAGGTGCCCACACCCGCGCCCAAGAGAATTACGACACCCATAGACGTCGCCGCCAATGGCGCCGTAGCGCTGAGCTTTCTCTCGGAAAAACCATCAAACCACACCGGTATAACGGATTGCGCGTTATCCCCGTGTCCGGCCTCTAAACACGCGATCTGGTAGATGCCTTTGCCGAAGTGGCGCCAGCACCAGGATCCCCCGCCACTCGCTCCTCGCCATCCTCATGACCAACAAGCAAGGTCATCATCACTGCACGAGGGCGATCATGAGGTGGTTCTAGATCCAGGGGCACCCAATGGAGATTATGCAACACCCCTTGCCCTCTGATTGTTGTTGCGGCATCGCGAGGGGAGGGAAGCTTCGGTTCTCGTTTATGTGTGTGTTTTAGTCATGTGTTTCTTAGGTATTCGAGTTTCCTCCATCAGCATTGCGGCGGGGCTGATGTCGATGGTGCTTTTAGGAATAATGGTTTTCCCAGCCCATGCCCTTGCTCACTGAAGGTGTTGTTGGTGTCGACAAAGTTTGTCGGACTCCAAGCTATTGGATTTTCTTCGACCTAGCGATGCGTCTTTGCTGGTGGTGAGGATGGACTGCTCTTGGAGTGTGGCGGTCTTGATTGTTGTTGGTCTGCTGAACACATCGGGGATCCGGTCACCTCAAGGGCGGTGTTGGCTCTGGATCCGCCGTTGAAGAGGCTCAGAGGGCTCCTCCAACTGATGTTCCTTATCGGGCTAGATCTGGCCTTACGGGGCTAGTGGCTATCGTGGCCCACTATCACCTCTTGACTATGGGTTTCTTCGGTGCCGAAATGTGAACCACATGTTGATGATTTCCTTCTCTGACGACGGCGAAGGACGTGGTTGCTTGGTAGTTGTGGCGACGTCGGTTTGCAGTAGTACAACCACTTGTATCCTCCTTGTTTTTTGTTGCTTATACACGTATCAACTTTGTATTGTTATTTTTATGAATACAAGTAATGTACACCGACGGGCTTACATCGTCAAAAGAATAACATTTTTTGTAACATAAATCACAAACAAAACAAGGTTGATATATTGAACAAGTTGAACAAAAAAAGAACAACCCGCGACCGAGGCCTTGCAGCAATAAATCCACACCTCTACCAAACATACCACAAACTTTTTGACATGACTGAAACCGATAAAAATCACACAACTCTTAGTAAACAGATTCCAACAAGGTTGGTATCTCGATAGGGATGGAACCTTGTGTGGGCATGTCATCTACCACAAATTTTCACCCAGTTAACGGCGTTACCGGCTAGTTAACAGTGTTTGCCACATGTTAGTTGGCATGATGTCAACATTCAACGACCTCCAGAAAACTCTTTTGCCACGGTCAGATTTTTTGCGGTTAAAGGCCCCTCAACCACCACGGATTGAAAATCCGTGGTAGATCTTTTGGCGACGCGATATGCACCAGAGAGGTCGTTTCGTTCCCTATGAGTCATTAACCACGGGAAACACACCTTGGTCGACGATTTTTGGCCCTGGTAGATAAAGACCTTTTTGTAGTAATGCCCATTGGCAATATTTCGGTGACAGACATATAAATTTCACCATTGCCCATGTTGTCTTTGCGGGCCAGGCCCATCTCTGTCAGGACTCATTGACCACACATAAATCGTTTAAGTATGGCCCGTCTCATTGTCGTTTCCATAGAGCATGTCCTTAGCTTTGCTTTGTACTAGTGTGAATTGTGATATGGTTGATTCTTGAATTTGGAAAAGTTGAATCGGATTTCAACTTCTCCAAACTTAAGACATATAACCTCTCTCTCTCTCTTGTGCTCAATCTTTCTCCTAGAAGTCATTAGCAATGGTCTATCAAAAATGAAGGACAATTTGGGTCACGAGGCATATCAATAACCAGAAAATCAATAGGATACATGTAAGGCCAACAAATATATCTACACTTTTTACTAGTCCCATATGGGAGTGGACATATAGACCGAGTACCAATGCCTAATGATAGCAAATGCTCAGTTTGTATGTATCTAGTTTAAGAGTATCGAACCACAGAGAGCCATTGATAGAAGTCTTTATGCCCCTCATTACTATTCAGTAGAGAACAGTTGTAAGTTGTCTCTAATTCCAAGTAACGGTGCATAAAAGGTGTTGGTGTTTGAGAATAAAAGTAAACAAAAACAAAGTAATAAGCTAAAGTAAACAAGAGCAGCGAGTGTGTTTGTGGGAATGACAATATGGATAAGGAGTTTGACAGAAATCCTCGGGATACTGACGGAGCCAGAAGGACAAATCAAGTGGAGGCCCGAGGGCCCCACACCATAAGGCGGCGCGGCCTAGGGGGGGCCCGCGCGGCCCTATGGTGTGGCCCCCTCGGCCGGCCTCCGAGGCTCCCCTTCGGACTACTTATTGGCCTCGACCTAAAAACGCACGGAGAGAAGTCGAAGTCGCCAGAAACCCTCCAGAACGCCGCCACATCGCGAAACTCCGTCTTAGGAGCCAGAAGTCTCCGTTCTGGCACTCCGCCGGGACGGGGAATTGGAGGAGATCATCGCCATCATCACCGCCAACACCTCTCCATCGACCAGCCATGTTTCCCCCATCCATGTGTGAGTAATTCCCCCGCTGTAGGCCGAAGGGGATGGTAGGGATTGGATGATATTGGTCATGTAATAGCATAAGATTGTTAGGGCATAGTGCCTAGTATCCGTAGATGTTACTTTTATGATATTGTTGCAACTTGTTATGCTTAATGCTTGTCACTACGGCCCGAGTGCCATGATCTCAGATCTGAACATGTTATTGATTCATGAAGATATTCGTTGTTTATGATCTTACCTGCAAATTGTATACACATGTCGCTGTCCGGAACCAATGGCCCCGAAGTGACAGAAATTGGGACAACCGGAGGGGATGGTAGTGACGTGAGGATCACATGTGTTCACGGAGTGTTAATGCTTTGCTCCGGTACTCTATTAAAAGGAGTACCTTAATATCCAAGTAGTTTCCCTTGAGGCCCGGCTGCCACCGGCTGGTAGGACAAAAGATGTTGTGCAAGTTTCTCATTGCGAGCACGTACGACTATAATTGGAACACATGCCTATTGATTGATTAGTACTTGGATACCGTTTTATTATTATCCGCAAATGCCCTGCTATGATTGTTACATGAGTTTCTCTCATCCATGCAACGCCTGTTAATCCGTCCCCGTGCCTACGGTATTTTAATCCTCGTTGTTTACTAAAATCACTACTGCTGTTTCCGTTACTCTGCTGCTTGTTATTTCACTACTCGCTATCTGCTATAAAGCTGTTACTCTTGATAAACTCTTGCGAGCAAGTCTGTTTCCAGTGCAGCTGAATTGACAACTCCGCTGTTAAGGCTTTCAAGTATTCTTTGTCTCCCTTGTGTCGAATCAATAAATTGGGTTTTACTTCCCTCGAAGACTGTTGCGATCCCCTATACTTGTGGGTCATCAAGACTATTTTCTGGCGCCGTTGCCGGGGAGCATAGCTTTATTTGGAAGTTCACTTGGATTGATATTGCTCGCTGCAAATTCTCCATCATGGGTAAACCTCGCGATACTAAGATCGCCATATTACCATCCACTACAAGAAAAGGTACAACTCTGAGTACCTCTGCTGCTCTTGATTCACCATCTGTGATAAGTAAACTTGTTTCACCACCACAAGCTTCAAATGCTGGTACTTCTGCTGAATCTGAAAATTCTTATGATATTGATAACGTTTCTGCTGTGCTTGATGATAGTGGTTCATTGGGATCCTTTCTAGATGCTACAATTGCTAGGTCTAGACAAATTGAAAATACTGAAACTCCTAATGCTACTACACCTGTTAATTCACCTGAACTTGATTATTCTAGTGATGATCCCGATGAAGATTATGTGGAGCTTAATGATGATTTTATTGAAAAATGCAATGCTACTACTGATGCAAGAAAAATTAAAAAGTTGCTTGCGAACATGCTTGTTAGATATAAACCGTCTCCCGATCCTAAATTTGCCACATCTCCTATAAACATTAAGGATAAAGATTATGATTTTTCTCTTGATCTATCTCATATAGCTATTGTTGAGAAAACACCCTTTTGTGGTACTGAAAAAGAAAGTGCTGTTGAACACATGATTGAGTTATCTACTCTGAGTAGCTTGTTTTCTGATGATGTTAAGATGCGTACTTACTTTGTTGCTAAAATCTTTCCATTCTCATTAAAGAATGATGCTAAAACTTGGTATAATAGTTTGCCACCTAATTCTATTAAAAGTCCAAAAGAATTGCTTGATGTTTTCTTCCGGAAATACTTTCCTGCTAGTGCTCAACATATTGCTTTGCAGAGAATTTATAATTTTGACCAGGAAGATGGAGAGAAATTGCCTGAAGCTTGGGCGAGATTTTGCTCTCTTATTAGAGCTCTGCCTGATCATGATTTGGAAAAGCATGATTTACTTGATATATTTTATAGTGGACTAACCATTGGGTCTAGAGCATACCTGGATAGTTGTGCTGGTTGTGTTTTCAGGAAAAGAACTCCGGACGAAGCTGAAGAATTATTGGCTAAAATAGGCCGGAATCATGATGATTGGACTACGCCCGAACCAACTCCAACGCCAATATTGAAGAAGAGGGGTTTAATTAAATTGAATGATGAAGATATGAGGGAAGCCAAGAAGTCTCTCAAGGAGAAAGGTATTAAACTCTGAAGATGTGAAGAATCTACCTCCCATAGAAGATATATGTGAGATAATTCCCCCTTCATCCATGATTGAGGTAAACTCCCTTCAGCGCTTTACTAGGGAAGATATTCCGTATTCAAAACCTCATGCGCAATGCTTAGATGAGTTTGATAATTATATTGTTAAGCAAGAAAATTTTAATATGAGAGTAGAGAATCATCTAATGGAAAATTCTCAAGCTATTAGCAATTTGCATGATATTGTGGAGAGAACCTCCAATGATGTTAAGATGCTTGTTAAACATTTTCAAATGGTTCAAACTCAAATCGATCAACTCACTAAAGTGCAAAATGACTTATTAAAAAATAATTCTAAAGAGAAACATGCTTATGAAGTAACAACTAGAGGTGGTGTCTCTACCCAGGATCCTCTATATCCTGAAGGGCATCCCAAAAGAATTGAACAAGATTCTCAACGCATTGAACCTAGTGCTCATTCTAAGAAAAAGAAGAAGAAACATTAAAATGTTGTAGAATCCTCTGAGCCTGTTAATGATCCTAATAGTATTTCTATTTCCGATGCTGAAACTGAAAGTGGTAATGAACATGATAATAATAATGGTAATGATAAGAATGATGTTTCTGATAAAGAAGAAGTTGAAGATGAACCCGAAAAGCAAGATAAAAATAAAAAGTATACTAAAGAAGATTTTATTGCTAAGAAACATGGTAATGAAAGGGAACCTTGGGTGCAAAAGCAAATGCCTTTTCCTGCTAAGAAACTAAAATCAAAGGAAGAAGAACACTATAATAAATTTTGTGATTGGATGAAACCTTTATTCTTGCAAATCCCTTTGATCGATGCTATTAAATTGCCTCCTTATTCAAAGTATATGAAAGATATTGTTACTAACAAAAGGAAAATCCCCAATGAGGAAATTTCCACTATGCTTGCTAATTACTCTTTCAATGGCAAAGTTCCAAAGAAGTTGAGCGACCCAGGTATACCTACTATTCCTTGTTCTATTAAGAATAATTATGTTAAAACTGCTCTATGTGACTTGGGAGCCGGTGTTAGTGTTATGCCTTTTTCTCTTTATAAGAGACTTTACTTAGATAAGTTGATACCTACTGATATATCTTTGCAAATGGCTGATAAATCTACTGCTATTCCTGTTGGTATATGTGAGGATGTTCCTGTTCAAGTTACTAATAACTTCTTGATATTAACTGATTTTGTTGTGTTGGAAATGCCTGAAGATGATAATATGTCTATTATTCTTGGGAGACCTTTTCTTAACACCGCAGGGGCTGTTATTGATTGCAATAAAGGGAAGGTTACTTTCAATGTTGATGATAAGGAACACACCGTCTATTTCCCCAAGAGGATTGAAAAAGCGTGCGGAGTTAATACTATTTCTAATGTGAGAACTATCAAAGTTGGAACTATCGATTGTCCTATATATGAGCCTAAAGAAGAATATCAAACTCTTGTGATTGGATCCATATCAATACAATTCAAGGTAACATGATTGATTTGAGGTTTTTTTCTTCTTATGCTATGTAAAATTTATTTGGTGGCAAGACTTGATCAACCTTGTTAACAAATACTTTTTATATGCATAGAGAAGGTAAACAACATTTCTTTCTTCCTCCACTTGCTCTAGTTGCTGTAGCACTTTTATTTTGCAAAGTTCCTTAGTTGATTAGAGATTTCAAAAAAAAATTACCCTGTAATAATAATTTTAACACCCAAAAATGTGCATGGGCACCATGGGGTTGATCTCCACTTAGGCCAAAAGCCTAAGCTTGGGGGAGGTATACCGGCATCACTCATTCTTTGCATATTATGGTTGCTGGATACTTGTACATACTTGTTTAGCCTCTTTGAGTGGTTTTCTAATGAGAGGGAGATGATATTTGGGGAAGTGCTGCCTGAAAACAGATTCTGGACTGTTACTAGAAAAATTCGTGCGCACAGCCAGAATGTTATTTTGAGCTGCCAATTTTTGTGCAGGTTCCCCAGGTTGTTATCTAACTTTCATTAGTTGAACACTTTTCGAGCTGAGCAACGTAAGATTTTTGTAAAAATCGATTTCTGTACTGCTGTCAGGTCTTGGCAGATTTCTGCCACCTCGCTTTTCTGTGTTTCTTTTAGTTTTCACTTTCTTGTTCTTGCTTTGTTTCTTTCCTAAAACACAAAAAGACCAAAAATATTTCTGTTGTTTCTCTTCACCATTTGTTTATCTTGGTTTCTTGCATTTGTTTCGCTTTATTTGCTATTGCTAGTTTGCTATAAGAAAACCCAAAAAGATTTTGCTTTGTTTGCTTGTTTTCTTTTGTTCTTGTTCTCAAATTCGAAAACACCAAAAATATTTGCTGTTCTTCTTTGGTTTGTAAAGCTCATTATGAGTTCAATGGTCTTCGGTGGCTGGAGCGTGGTTTTCATTTCATATTATCCAAGCTACACAAGTGAAAAGGCAATAATGACGATCTACGACAATCTGATTGTGGTGAGAGGCTGGTATGAACTCTATTTGTTTTCATTTTTGTACATATACTCATCCATGTGAGCATGTTTAGTTGGTTCATGTGAGGTATATGTCATTTAAGAAAGTCTAGTAGTTCATGATCTCTCATGTTTAGCTCCAATTTATTAATATGAGTAGCATGTCATGGATGTTTGCTTGCATTGTTTTATTCATAGATAGGTATGATATTGTGGTATCCTCCTCTGAATAATTCATTTATATCGATTTGGCACATGCTCACGCATGCATATGACTGAACAAAAGTCAATTAAGCCTCAATGATTTACATTGCTTCGAGTTCTTGTATCACTTTTATGCCTCCGTTAATTTATTTTGCCGCAAGCATGATTATGACAGTTACTGCTCTCTTGATTTGTCGCTCCCTAGTCTTTTGCTAGCCTTCACTTGTACTGAGCGGGAATGCTGCTCGTGCTTCCAAACACATGAAAACCAAGTTATTCCAAAGTGTCCACCATAAATACCTATGCATGGCATTTCAAACCATTCCAAGTAAATTCTCATGCGCTACCTTTAAAACCTTCAAAATGCTTCTCAATTTGTGTTAATGTTTCATAGCTCATGAGGAAGTATGTGGTGTTTAGCTTTCAACCTTGTCATTTACTTTTGACGGACTCTCATATGGACTAGTGGCACATCCGCTTGTCCAATAATTTTGCAAAAAGAGTTGGCAATGGGATTTCCAGTCCCGAATTAATTAACTTAAATAGACACTCCTCCATGGTTTGTGATTGTTGGACGGCACCCAAAGGATTCGGTTAGCCATGGCTTGTGTAAGCAAAGGTTGGGGGGAGTGTCATCATCATAATAAAACTAAACTAAAAAGGCACTCCTTCATGGTATGTGATTGTTGGCAGGCACCCGAGGATTCGGTTAGCCATGGTTTGTGTAAGAAAGGTTGGAAGGAGTGCCACATAAAAATGCAAATAATTCATGGGAGCCGCTCTTGAAAGTCCGGTTGGCGAGGTAGTTGGTGTACCCATTACCATTCGTTGACAACGACAAACACCTCTCAAAATAATTTTACTCCTGTTTTACAAATGAAAAGCTCTAGCGCATGTTAATCCCTGCTTCCCCTTTGCGAAGGGTCAATCTTTTACTTTTATGTTGTGTCTCCATCCTTTCTTTGAGCACTTTCTTGAGAGCACAACTGTCATTCTTAGTATAATATGCTTGTCTCAAAATATGATTGATTGTGGTATAACTTTGATGCTTTTATCTTTGACAATCACTACTTCTAGTTTTTCTATGAACTCCGGAGGTGCCCGGGCATTTATGTTTTGCCGATCAAATACGAGCAAGCGAGATACCACTCTATCATACTCATTTATGAACATTGCAATCCTGCTTATATACATGATTCATGATGCTTATTATTAATTGTTGGTACCTCTTCATGATTGACATAGCTCGTTAGATGATCTTATTTGCATGTACCTTATTATGAACTGCTTAAGTATTAGCCATATCATGAGAATATATACATCATATGAGCAAATGTGTTCGTGAAAGTTCTTTTATCGCTCGGTTGTTAGCCGAATTGCTTGAGGACAAGCAATGAGCTAAGCTTGGGGGAGTTGATACGTCCAAAACGTATCTACTTTCCCGAACACTTTTGCTATTGTTTTGCCTCTAATTTGTGTATTTTGGATGCAACTAACACGGACTAACGCTGTTTTCAGCGAAGCTGTTACGGTGTCTCGTTTTTGTGCAGAAATCCAACTTTCGGGGAAAAACCTCGGGATTTTGACGAGAAGGCCCTATTTTCCCGAGAATGCGACGGAGCCGGAAGGACAAATCAAGTGGAGGCCCGAGGGCCCCACACCATAAGGCGGCGCGGCCTAGGGGGGGCCCGCGCGGCCCTATGGTGTGGCCCCCTCGGCCGGCCTCCGACGCTCCCCTTCGGACTACTTATTGGCCTCGACCTAAAAACGCACGGAGAGAAGTCGAAGTCGCCAGAAACCCTCCAGAACGCCGCCACATCGCGAAACTCCGTCTCGGGAGCCAGAAGTCTCCGTTCTGGCACTCCGCCGGGACGGGGAATTGGAGGAGATCATCGCCATCATCACCGCCAACACCTCTCCATCGACCAGCCATGTTTCCCCCATCCATGTGTGAGTAATTCCCCAGCTGTAGGCCGAAGGGGATGGTAGGGATTGGATGAGATTGGTCATGTAATAGCATAAGATTGTTAGGGCATAGTGCCTAGTATCCGTAGATGTTACTTTTATGATATTGTTGCAACTTGTTATGCTTAATGCTTGTCACTAGGGCCCGAGTGCCATGATCTCAGATCTGAACATGTTATTGATTCATGAAGATATTCGTTGTTTATGATCTTACCTGCAAGTTGTATACACATGTTGCTTGTCCGGAACCAATGGCCCCGAAGTGACGAAATTGGGACAACCGGAGGGGATGGTAGTGACGTGAGGATCACATGTGTTCACGGAGTGTTAATGCTTTGCTCCGGTACTCTATTAAAAGGAGTACCTTAATATCCAAGTAGTTTCCCTTGAGGCCCGGCTACCACCGGTCTGGTAGGACAAAAGATGTTGTGCAAGTTTCTCATTGCGAGCACGTACGACTATAATTGGAACACATGCCTATTGATTGATTAGTACTTGGATACCGTTTTATTATTATCCGCAAATGCCCTGCTATGATTGTTACATGAGTTTCTCTCATCCATGCAACGCCCGTTAATCCGTCCCCGTGCCTACGTATTTTAATCCTCGCTGTTTACTAAAATCACTACTGCTTGTTTCCGTTACTCTGCTGCTTTGTTATTTCACTACGCTCATTGCTATAAAACTGTTACTATCGATGAACTCTTGCGAGCAAGTCTGTTTCCGAGTGCAGCTGAATTGACAACTCTGTCGTTAAGGCTTTCAAGTATTCTTTGTCTCCCCTTGTGTCGAATCAATAAATTGGGTTTTACTTCCCTCGAAGACTGTTGCGATCCCCTATACTTGTGGGTCATCAGCGGCCGCGACGGATTTTTTGTGCATGGAGACTCAGGTGTTCAGGGTTTTCCCGAGATCATGAATAAATAGGCAGAAGGGGGAGGTCGGTGGAGACCAGGGGGCCCACACAACCCCTAGGCGTGGGCCATGAAGGAGATATGCCCTAGAGGCAATAATAAAGTGGTTATTATTTATATCTTTATGTTTATGATAAATGTTTATATATCATGCTAGAATTGTATTAACCGAAACATTAGTACATGTGTGATATGTAGACAACAAGAAGTCCCTAGTATGCCTCTTAAACTAGCTTGTTGATTAATGGATGATTAGTTTCATAATCATGAACATTGGATGTTATTAATAACAAGGTTATATCATTATATGAATGATGTAATGGACACA
>NW_025900964.1:0-181332 GCF_022539505.1 Lolium rigidum | reverse complement strand
ATTCCGTTCATGATATAGAATCCGTTCATGATAAGAATTCGTTCATGTTATAGAACTCGTTCATGATAAGATTCCGTTCATGATAAGAATTTTGTTCATGATAAGAATCTGTTCATGATAAGAATTTCGTTAATGATAAGAGTTCATTTAAAATAAGAATTCGTTCATGATATAGATTCCGTTCATCATAAGAATTCGTTCTTTGATAAGAGTCCGTTCATGATAAGATTCCGTTCATGATAAGATTCCATTCATGATAAGAATTCGTTCATGATAAGATTCCGTTCATGATAAGATTCCATTCATCATAAGAATTCGTTCTTGATAAGATTCCGTTCATGATAAGAATTCGTTCATGATAAGAATTCGTTCATGATATAGATTCCGTTCATGATATAGATTCCATTCATGATAAGAACTCTGATAAGATTCCGTTCATGATAAGAACTCGTTCATGATAAGATTCCGTTCATGATAAGAACTTGTTTCACGATAAGATTCTATTCATGATTGAATTCGTTCATGATATAAAATCTGCTCATGATATGAATTTGTTCATCATAAGAATTCGTTCTTGATAAGAGTCCGTTCATGATAAGAATTCGTTCATGATATAGATTCCGTTCATGATATAGAATCCGTTCATGATAAGAACTCTGATAAGATTCCGTTCTTTGATAAGAGTCCGTTCATGATAAGAATTCGTTCATGATATAGATTCCGTTCATGATAAGAATTTGTTCATGATAAGAATCTGTTCATGATAAGAATTTCGTTAATGATAAGAGTTCGTTTATAATAAGATTTCGTTCATGATATAGATTCCGTTCATGATAATAATTCGTTCATGTTAAAAATTTGTTCATTATATAGAACTCATTCATGATATAGATTCCGTTCATGATAAGAATTCGTTCATGATGAGAATTCGTTCATGATAAGATTCCGTCCATGATAAGATTTCGTTCATGATATATAGATTCCGTTCATGATAAGAATTCATTCATGATAAGAATTTGTTCATGATAAGAATTTCGTTAACGATAAGAGTTCGTTTATGATAAGAATCCGTTCATGATAAGAACGCGTTCATTTTTTGCATGTTAATTACTATAAAGACTTGATTCATTTTTTGCTTTTTCAGTTTTCGATTGATCAATCAATGGTAAATTGGTTCTCCATATTCATATCAGTTCATCTCTTCTTCTGCACCCAAGTTCTTTCATCTGAAGAAAGCTCTCTGCCATTCTTTTGTCACTGCATCCATGCATCAACCCATCATGCATAGATGAACCATTTATTGGGTCATCTCCAGTGCTTCTCTTGAAAGTTTCAGAACATCAAACAGAAGTTCTCTCCGTACTTCCTCCAATCCAGTGCGCAGGACAATATCTACACCATTATTTTTATTTTTTTGCAGCATACGCTCATGCCTTTGCACAAAGGAAAAGCACTCGGAGACTACATGATGAATGGAATCTTATCGCTGAAAAGCACTTTGAGTTACGTGGGGTTTGCTCAACCCTGAACCTTAACTACAGACTACAATCTCTTGACCCTGACCTGGCCTGGTGCAGATGCTTAAGTTGTAAACATCAATTAACTAACAACAGAGGCCAACATCAATTAACTAACCACAAAGGCCAACATCAATTAACTAACGTAACGTAGGCACCATTAATTCACCAAAAAGAGAGCACAACATCAATCAATTTCATGAACGAATAAGGAATTTTGTACTACGACGACTGAATAAATAAAGCTAGCCACAAACATTGCTATAAATAAAGCACTTGGCTTTTCTTATTGGTTGTGTGTACTTGGCTTTCATGAACTTCCTCAATTTTTGTTCGTACACGATGAGATTGAGAAGAGGCTTGCAGAGATACTAGGTCCAAAGACGGAAGCTCACAATGTAAAACCAAGTGAAAAAGAAGACCAGGAAAAATCAAGGAAGCTGATATTGTTATGCAAGCCACTAGCGCTTCCATAGGGCACATCATCTGGATATGACTTCAGCAGACCAGGCAGAACACATCACCTACAGAGATTCAACAACTATTCTTCAAGTTTTTTCTCTTTTTTTACCTGCTCATGATAACAAACAAGAGGCAAGGTTAATTCCAGAGTGAACTAAGGCAACACATGTATATTTTTCATTCTCTCTTATATAATAACAAACTAGAACAACAAGGAATTCTTAATAAAAAAGCTATAAACACTCCCAGCCTAGGAGAACTAGGCAATGGTTCCATCTTTCGATGTGCATCAACAACAAAGACCGTGTGTGTTGCTCTCGACCACAAAACACCATGCATATATTATTTCTCAAAGTTATGACAAGAAATAACAAACTTTCCGAAACTTCCGTGTATCTTATATTTGATATCATGTTCTACTACTCAATGCCGTTTTTTCGCACGATATTACCGTGCAACATATTATAGACGAAAACAAGAAAGCATCGAAGAACAGAAAACACGCTTGTCAAAATGCTTCTTATTTTCTTCATTTTTCCAGGGGTTTTTTGACATGGGAGATCGCGAGATATTTAAATAAACTTAAGTACAAGATAAGCTAAGTTATTGGTTAATTTAGGCTAATTAGCAAACATGTTCGAAAATTTTGACATGAACACTATTGTTTGCGTACTTTCACATCAAAGAGAGCAGCTTGACTAAGCATAATAATAAACCATAGCACCAAATCAACTACAACAACCGCACATTATGGTACCAAAGAAAGTACCACAGGGCATCAACTTGATGACCAACCATTCAAGATAGAAAAGGAAACTCACCCAAGCACATGGACTCGAAGAAGTACAAAGGTTGTCATTCAAGTGCTACTTGTTCTCAAAGAAAAAGTATCCGAAACTGCTCAGAACAAGGCAAAGTCGAAATATGATAGTTTCGCACCGAATGAACTATATCACTGTTTCTTTTTCTTCTTGGATTTCTTTTCTGATTGAGGCTTCAGCCGGTTTCCCTTGTTGACTCGATATTGAAGTAGACACTCGGAGGATCTTTCAAACCGTATGCTTCTCCTTCTTTCAGTTGTTTCCGCTTTTTGGCAGACTTCGTTTTTGAACTAATTTGCTCAACAGGTTCAGATACACTACCATCACCATTCAACCAGATGTTTACATTACTTACTTCAGGGAGCAATCCTTCCTTCATAGTATTCTTAAGTTGTGCTCGAACCTTTTCTTATTATTGGAGGGTCTTTGAGGGTGACAAGTTGTTGTCATCAGCTTGTCGTTCACCTTTATCTTCCGCCATCAACCTTTTGTGAAGTTTATGCACCTCTTCAATAAATTGTTTGCTCTTATTTGCATCCCTGCTTAAATCAGCACACACATCATTGACACTATTGAGAAGCATCGCATATCTTAATGTACTAGCAGATGCTTCAGCACCATGCACATCAATACACTGCTTTTCTCGTAAAAGCAGTTCATCCTCCCTGAATTTTATTGTCCATCTTGGCAATATGTATTCAGTTGGAATCTTCACAACATCAAACTGTGTGAACAATCTGAGAATGTGACAACAAAGTATTCCATCTTTTTCAAACTTTGCGCACTCACATTCATAGGTTTGATTTTGTCTATCAACACAAACAAAGTGAACACGTCTCTCCGATACTCAGTTTCTTGTAGTTGAACAACTTCTTCAACTCATACAACCCGTCCTTCACAATTTCATGAACACCAAAAGCCGTTGAATTAAGAAGCTCTGTGAAAAACTTCGAGTAGATCCCTCTTGTGTATATTTTTGCTGCATGCCGCTCAACGGGCTGATGGCACCAAAAAGTTGGATCCTGCTGAGTAGAGTGGAAACGGTCCTCATTCTCAATTTCCACAACATTTTCTTGGAAAATCTCATACTGCTTCAAGAAGTTCTCAATAGTATCTTTCCGCAAAGACATAATCTTTGAAGTTTGAGTTAAAGCTCTCACTTCTCCCCGTAGAGCGTGTGAATGGACGAAACTTCCTCCGAAATAAGCCGGAACAAACATTGCCCCGCACCCCCACATCCTTTTTAGATGCTCATGGTCACCGCAGCTTGTAAGTCCGAAGCATTTTCTTCCACCCCGTTTCAAACTCCAAGACATGAAGTGAATCCATTATAAGGCTCACTATTGTATCTTCCATGCCTTCTCTCTCCGACATGTATGCACTCGGTGTTTTGTTTCGCATTCTCGTAGGATGTGCCATATGCAAAACCTATGAAGAGCATCCCAAAACACCCTACTAACTCGCAACTTGAATGGCAAGCATCTTGATCTCGTTAAAATAAGCTTTGGTTTCTTCCCATCCATCACTTCGACAAAACTTTCAAATAGCCATTCAAAAGTATCTGCAGTTTGATCCTTCAGAAGAGCCCAACCAAATACAATTGTCCTCGCATTTCCATTGATTCCAATAATCGGGCCGAAAGGCATGTTGTACTTGTTAGTGCTGTAAGTTGTATCAAAACAGCATTATCTCACCATATAGCTTGTAATCCATTCTAGATTTTGCATCTCGTCCCGTAATAAAGATCTAACCATGCCTTCACCATCAACTTCCATCTTGCAACAAAAGCCAGGTTTGCTAAGTCGGATCTTTTCAATATAATTTAGAGCACATGCAATATCTCGTATTCCGCTTCAACTTCCTTTCAGCCTTGTTTCAGGTTGTCCATCTTCTTCTTCCCAAAGTTTATGTTTCCAAAGCTACCTTTCAATCTTCTCGAATATAGTCATTATTCGTTGAGGCTTCACCCTAATCTCTTGCAATAATTTAGATAGTAAAATTTCTTCCTCGACTCATGTATCTGTGGCTCAAGAAAAACTTTGTAAGGGAAGGAGAACTAGCTAACTCATGGTTGTGCTCGAGTGAACAAGAAATGATTTGCCAGCTGGTATGCACTAGTTTTACTCTGACGTGCATATGACAATTTGTTTTTGCAAGAACATTCCTTTTCCTTTTCCTTTCAGTTATATCCTTTGTTCGGCTTTTCCTACCCTTGTTGCACTCTAAGGTAATCTTCCTCGATTTATAATTCCTTCCTTTTATGACTGCAAATCCATGAACCTTCCCGTAAAGGTTAACAAACTTTACTGCATGTTCCAAAGTGGGGAAAACCATACCAACTTCTCGGTGGTTTCGCATTACCGATTTCTTCGAGAGTTGGAAATAAATAATCTTCATTAGGATTGGCTACATCATCTTCTCGAATCATTCTCATCTTCAAGCACAACCTTCAATATTTTGTTCCACAATCTCCAAGACCTACAAATAAAAGAGTAGACATAAAACATCGATGAACATCGATTTAATACTTTTAAACAAGGAATTTTAATGAATGCAATCGTAAACATATTAGTACCTTATCCAAATCAGTTTCAATATCTTCCGGTTGGCCAACCAAATTATCATTACAAGCATTCTCCCCACTATTTTCGAAACAGTGAACTGGCACAAATTTTTCAAACACAATTTTTTAATATGATGCTTTTGGCACACAAACTAAAGAAATGCATAAACACATATTATCCGTGAAACTAAAGAAATGCGTAAACACATATTGGAAAACTAAAACAAGAGGAATAGATAGGACAACTAGCTACACAATATTATCTCGTAAATCAAGAAAGTGCCGGTACATTAAAACAAAGGGAACATATAGAACAACTAGTTAGGCAAAAAAAAGTGCTTATATAATACAACTTCATACATATACCGTCTTTTTGTACTAAAGAATCACCGCACATAAAAAGGAACATGACAGTAACAAATAGTTAGGCAAAAAATAAGTGCTTACAAATTCTTAGAAGTACAGACTAAAAAAGGATATTGTATGACCTATAAATTCTTAAAAGTACAAACTAAAAAGGGATCCTAATGAAGATACGTAGTTACCTCCGAGCTAGTTGATGCAATCAAGCACAGTTTCATAATATTCTCGTACATCATTATGAATGAAATCTTCGTTCCTTTCAATTACTTCGTACAAACCCTGCTAAAATTAAAGATAAAACATGTAGGACTTATTTTCTAAAACGATTTATTTTTGTTTTTGCTAAATTAAAGAAAATAATTTGACAAGTGCGTTATATTTTTTTAACACACCTGGGTATGTTTCCTCATCTCTTCATACAAGACATACTGGTCAAATTCATCCATAGCTTGATCTTTTTTTTCATTTGAAGAAGTCATGGCAGTCTTTGCATTCTACATTTTTAAGTATACATTAAATAACACAAACTAGCAAAATCAATGCAATAATAATTAACCCATTTGTTTTTACCTTGGCAATATCGTACTCCATAACATTGATTGAACCTATAGCACGTGCAAGAGGATTACGCTCTTTTTACCTATTTTACCCCGTGTTACAAGTAACATATGTTTTCTCGTTAGTTTATACTAAATTGACATCGCAATGGAAATTTTTTCGTAAAAAAAACATGTTATCAAGACCTCGTTCACTAGTTTTTGATCTCTCGATTTTCTTCATTTTTTTTTCTCTCGATTCTCTCTGAAATTACTTATAGCCGCTTGAACTTTATCAACATTTTCCACTTTTTTCATGTTTTCTCGATTGATTTTCCATGGCAAAACCTCGCAAAATATAATTATTCAGATAAGATAAGAGCTTTTTCTCAAATAATTTTTGCACTATGTTATTCTCTCTGATTCTATATGATGGAAGAAAACTATAGACGCTAAAAAGCAGGAAACAACAATTCGGATGCACATGTACAAGAAAAACTATGAAGAGCATCTCAACTATGAATTATTCTAATTGAATGACAAGTCAAAGTATTACCGATCAAGACTCACTAAAAACTAGGGACATAAGGGAAGAACAGGGAAACACTAAAAACAAGTCAAGCCCATGTTTCAGTATGTAACTATCATCAATCACAAGGTGTAAAAGCACTAGACGAACGAATTTTTTTGGAGTAAACTTTTTGTAAGCCTAAGTTAAGAGGTTCTTTCTATACCCCAAAGTCTAAATATGAGACCTGCATCCCACATATTTTTTTAAAGGACAATCCTTGAAAATAAAGTTTCCAAGACACGATACAGTTGAATATGTTTGTTACAAAAAAAGTAATAGCAAGAAAAATACAATCAACAATTACAATATAGACAATGGGCCAAGAACTCTAGTTGTTACAACATATTGCCTTATTAGAAATCTAGTTGTACTCTAGCAAAGATAGGAACACAAAGTATCGCATCATCATTTTTTCATCTTCCCCAAAATCCTCATTATTAACCGGTTCTCGATCCTAGAAAACATACCTTATAGGACATATACTACCGCGATATTTCTCTTTCTCTTAGCTACGCTTGGTTATACTCCTTCTAATAGGAATAATCTATCAATCCTAGAGTTTAACCTCTAAAGTATTACATTTTGCAAACCGTTAAAGATGGCATCTCGCCTACTGGATGAACTAACCGGAGGCCGTGGGTCGTGTTAAGGATTAGCTGTTGCATACCATGAATAGTATGATGTAATTGGCAAAAATTGAGAATCTCGGTTAATGTTTGGCAAAAATTCGTCCATATTTGTAAGAATAATTTGGCAAAAATTGAGAAACTCAAGATGTACAACACATGTGCAGTAATTTCCATCAAACCGTACTTGTTGACAAAATCAATTGAAAGATATCTGTAAGAATACCGAAGTTAATTTAGGCTAACATAATCTTTGGTACGTACATATTGAATTTTTAAGAAGAGCACCGGTGATCAAGAGGTAATAAGATAATGATGAAGGTATCATACAACAGGGAATCCCGCAAGTCAAAATTAAGCTTGGAGATATACCAACACCCACCTATCGTTCCTAAACTAAATCAAGCATAAGGAACAAAGCTACAATGTTTCAGCTTCCTAATAGTACTAATTGCTCTAACAGAGAACTGAATCGAAATCGGCTGACCATGTGCGACAAGAAGAAGAAGAAGACGAAACCTGTGTGCGTGAAGATCGACGGATTTTAAGGAGGAGCGATGCGGGGGAGGAAGAAGATCATATGTTCGTCCGGCGTGGTAGATCGTACCTTCCTCCGCATCTCCGGAGGAAATTCGTATCCTTCTTCCTCAACCAGGAATTTGTCGAGCACCGGAGGAGGTACCTCATGATCCAACCTCTCTGGGACGATTTTTGTTTTATATTTTCTATATGTTTTGTTGTGCACGACAAGGATATAATGATACTTTTTGCAATTTAGACCCTGCAAATTTCTAAACCTCGCAAGAATAAGTGGTATGCAGACACTTCCATGTGGGGCCATAGCCATAAGTGATTCTTTCCGGACAACAATTAGAAAAAACCAGCTTTCCCCTTTCATTTCTACATCACGAGCATCTCCATCTCAGAAACGAATCCCCTTATCCTCCTCTAGATCTTCCGAAGTTCTCTCCCAAATCTGACCGCACTTCAGCTCGAGAAAATTCTTACTGCAGCGATTACTTATGGCGATCCCTCCTTCTAGCTAGATCTAGAGGAAGAGTCCTTCAGCACCCCTCCATCTCCACACCAAAATCGTTAGTAGTTTCGAATACGTAGAGGAATAGGTTCCTTCACTGCGTTTTCAGGTACGTAGATGGATGTTTTGATGATTGGACCTAAGATGTTTTTAGATCCACTTCATTTTTTGTTGTGTGCTTGGTAAATCTAGTTATAGCTGCTCACGTAAATAAATCTTTTTGTACAAATTCTTGTCAACATGCTTTCCCCTATACGCAAATCTGCTCAAACAATTCGTGCCTACCCCCAATCTTTTAATTGTTAAACAATTTTTTTTAACAAGGTTAGGGTGATGCTATTGCAAATGAAATCAAAACTGCCATGATTAATGGTCTCATGACAATGTATGAAATTCATACTGTTTGATCATCTAAATAAAATGTCAGTCTCTTTTCCACTTAGATACAGACTGATTCGGTGTTCAGTCCGCAAAACCATGAACCTTTTTTATAATCACCGAAAATGAATCACAATTCAGAAACTTTGATCAAAACGTAGGTGGGGCATGAACCAACAAACAAGCATAACTTCGATGGAAGAATCGAAACCGCACATAAACCAACACATGCTGTTTTTTCAATGAAAGTTTGATCACGCTTTAAATGTTTCATGCCCAACTTACAGGTTTTCGCATGAACCCAAAGAATAACGGATGAAATAGGCTAGTACTGGTGTTCAATTCACGCTTTGTCTGACAATACTAAGATGCTTCAAAATGTTATTTTCTATATTTTTAAAACAGAATTTTGCATTCACGCTTTTTCTGACAATCATCTTTCCGCTGTTTTTTTCTAGTACAGGTGTTGCTATATCTGTCCATCCGCTGTCCTGATGTTTCCTGTCCGTATGTGAGGCGAGGACAAACCTTTTTTCTTCATCTGGAATCACGACCGCAATTCCAAAGGTCTTTCTCTCTCTCTCTCTCTCTCTCTCTCTCTCTCTCTCTCTCTCTCTCTCTCTCTCTCTCTCTCTCTCTCTCTCTCTCTCTCTCTATCTCTCTCTCTCTCTCTCTCAGTTACAATCCTTTTTTCTTTTTTTTTTTCAAAATATTGTTGCTCAACCTCGGAAGGCATAATTTACTTTGTGTACTGTAACATTGGTTTCTATACCATAGTTAGGGCAGTTAAACAAAGATGTGTGTGCAGCCACCATGTATAGATTTACTTTGTATACTGTAACATTGGTTTCTATACCATCGTTTTTTTCGAATTTTATACTGCTCAGTCAAATATTATGCTAAGACCAATTTTTCATCGTCTATATTCATGAACAAGTAAGAACAAGTACAAAAATTTGTTCAAAATCGGTGCTCGTTCCTATTTTTAATCCCTGCAACATCTTTATTCTCGTTCCTATTGTTCCTTTTTAACTGTAAAATAACTTTTAAATCTCTTCCATCTTATTTCGTAGATGGAAACAACTAATCATAAAAAAAGGGATGGTCAGGAAATACTATGCACTGACATATCAACGAATAGTAAGAAGAAATATAAGGTATTTGCCTACTTTTTTTAAACTCATTTGTTTGTTTTCACATTTTAATTCTTCTAGTAAGACTATAATTTCGTATTTGAATATCTTTTCAGCGGCAAAATTCAGAATACACAAGAATATTTCTTGAAGCTTTGTCAACATTACCGCAACGGAGAAAAATATCATCAGGAGGCTTGGTTTTGGTTCTATTCTTAGTTTCTCGTGCTATAGCAATGTTCAAGAAATTTTTGAATGGCTAATGTACCAGTTTGATACAAACTCTGCAACTCTATCACTAGAAGATGGCTTCACCTTCACATTAACATCTCAATCTGCAAAAATGATACTAGGATTCCCCGCTGGTCCAAAAGCCGTAGTCGAACCGAATCAATGGAAAGCTCGGATTTCATTATGAACATTGTGAAAACACAGTACTCCAACAAGTACAACATTTATGTTCTTTGTCATCAACCGATTTGAATGAAGATTCTTTCATCGTGATTTTCATGCTCTTACTACTTACTCGCTTTCGTTGATCCAAATGCATCCGGCATCCCAAACCCTCGCTTATTATCACATTTTGGAAGATATTTCTTCAATCCCAAACTTAGACTCGGTGTTCTTTCACACTTAATTGCCTCGTTACGATCTATCAAGAAATTCCTGTTCGTGAAAAAGCAAAACATAGAGTTGGAATCGGAGGTTGCAAGATACTATTAGTGGTAAATTAAATAATTTTCTTAATTTATGTTAAGAAAATTACTTGTTGTGCTAATTTCAATATCTCGTCTAAGTTCTTCTTTCCTTTTATTTTTTATATGTCTACGGATATCGTACTTTGAGTTTCTAATAACCTCGTAGTTCAACTTGGGCAACAAGTGTACCAAGGTTACCCTCGTGGACAACCCATGTCGTAAACTCATACATCGCTCTTGATTCACAACAAGGAAATAGCAAATGTTTTGGAAGACTATCTGTAAGTACTAACTACATTTTTTTTTCTGCTAACAAACCATATTCTCACACTAGTTCAGATGCAAAAGCAATAATATCGCCTTTTCTACTTCACTTTTTGGAGAAAAAGCACATAACATCTACACCATTCAAAGGAAGTAAGCAGCAAATAGAAATTCCTGCAGAAATAAAAGATTACATGGAACTAAAATTTCAAGGAATTGCTTCATTTCAGGTCAGCAGAAACTCATATGATTACTTATAATTTTTAACCACAAACAGCTACATATTTTCTTTTTATTACTTTTTTATAATGTTCATACTTTTCATATCTCATACCATGTCCTTTTTCCAACATAAAGGAGAAGAAGAGGTTGCAGTCACTGGTTTACAATTTCTTCCATAAAATGGTTCAAAACTTCATTCCAATTGTTAGAGGTTATGTAGATGACATTCAACTAGTTTCATCTACAACTAATAAACAAGAAGTTGATCCTACTTTTGAGAACGAAATGCATTTTTCTACTCAAAGAAATGAGAATGCAACAACCGAAGAAAACAAGTCAGAAATGGTTGTATACAAACAGAAGAAAGAAGTATCAGAAGAACAGATGGAGCAATTCTTCCAGGATATGTTATTTTTCCATCAAATTCAAGTTCCCAAAGACAATTACAATACTAGAAGGGATTTCCATCAAATTCTATATAAGTTCAGTCAAGGTTGTTCAATTGGAGAACATTTTGATGGTTTTGATCTACCAAATCTTTATCCTGATTACGAATCAAGTTTGCTTTATCCGAACGACATGGTGTCAACAATCAATTCAAATGATACACCCGTACAGTTCTCGAATACCTTAATCAATTTAAAGAAGGTTAGAAATCTCTTTCTCTACTACTTTGTCCCCTGTTTTTTATTTTATGCTACTACATCTCCTAATTTCTTTGACTTTGAACTACACGCAATATATTGTATTTTATTAACAACTATTTCTTTTTTTCATATTCATACAGAGCTATCTTTAGAAATAAAAAATCAAAGGATATCATATCCAACAATGGATCAGAACTGCAAGTTCTCTCTTGATAATTTTGAATTCTACTTGCCAAGTGCAGAACAAACATTTCAAGGTAAAATTGTTACTGTCATTTTTTCATTTTTTCATGAATGGTTAACTATTTTTTTCAGTATAATGCTATATCACTATATTTTTTAACTCTGTTTTTTTCTTTTTTTGTGTTTAAGGAAATGATGAGAAGTTGAATGAATTTCTCAATACCAAGAATGAAAATTGGAAACCAGAGAACCTTCTATCAAATAATAACCAAATAAGTAATTGACTTCAAATTTATTTTTTTATATATAGATATTCTTTATAGCATTTTTTTTCAAATGCATTACTAACTCATGAAAAAATCATGAATAGGTAATGTCACACCAAAAAACAACATGCAATCTATTGGTCAGAGAAAAGATCGAGATGATAAATACGTTTTTTCTCTAAATGAAAGGCTTCTCGGTAAAAGAATTCCTCCAATTACTGATGAAAATAAAGGAAATTTCCCTTGTTTCAATCTATTCCAAGAAGACAATGCAAACATGTCTGGTCATACCTATTCCTCGGTTAGTGCTTTTTGTTATTTGCATTTTGTATAAATTGTATTCTTTTCAATTTGAAAAGCAATTGATCATCTGTTACATATTTTTTTCAATTTGCAGCCAGGATCAAAACTGAAAGCAATTGATCCTCTCTTACACATGGTCCTTGATCAATGCGGGCAAGAAATATTAGGAGGACAAAGTAGTATCAAGCTGAAAACTCCTTTCATTCCTAGCAGCAAAATGAATTTGCAACCTGTCATACCTCCGCAACAAGTTATTTTCGCCACTGCATATGAGCATGAATTTTACACAAAACTTATAAGCTCCAAAACAGAAAGCAGGTACTTGTTCTAATCACTCCATATATAACTATGCATATATAACTAATTGCAACATGAGTATGCAACATATCATTGCTGAGTAGCATGTATTCTTCATATAAAACATATTCTTTTATTTTGACAGCCCAAGAATTTTTGAAATTAAAAGAGTATGGGTAGATCAGAGAACGTTGGCGCTATCTATGAACCCAGGAGGTTGGATCCACCCCTGTGTAATGGATTGTTATGGCATGTTAACTACAACAGAGCAACTTCATCGTAAAAAAGAAGGAAAAATTGGTGACAAGGAAATCCTAATGCATGTCGTCATAAAAGAAGTCACGGTTTGTATCATCTTACTTAATCATATGACACATGACATTTCTCCCTTTTTTTAATGACTGAATTTGAATTTAAATTCTGTACTTGCTTCCTTTTGTAACTTCGCACAGAAATTACTGATGGACCCCAACATGGATTGTTCAGATCCAGAATATAAAAGGATTTTCTCACTAGATTATGTTGGCTACAGATTGGAAAACGCAGGACTGGTATTTTTTTTATCCATCTGCTTTTTTCCACCTAAATTAATAATGAGAAAATACTTCTTCACTTTCCTCATAATGTATCAATTAATTTTCTTTTGAAATCTACTATATGTAGGTACACATTCCGTGTCCAATTGGGAAAGAGTGGATACTTATTGTCGCAAACTTCATCGATAAATCATTCGATGTATTAAATCCTGATTCAGGAGTAGGAAAGTTCTCTGCAGTAGTTAACACTGTGATATTCAATTTCAAACAATTATTTGTCAAATGTTACCCTGGTTGCTTCAAGTTCAACATACATGACTTCAGTGTTAAATATGTTCATGTTCCTAAACAAAACTTTAGGTGATTACAATCACTGCTTTCTATTTTTTATTAAACATTTTATTGCTTGTGTTTTAATTATACATAAGCTTAACAGTGCATATCCATTTTTCCTCTTTTGAGCGCAGATATGACTCTGGAATCTTTGTGATCCAATACATGAGGTGCTACAATGGAGTTGAAGTAAAACAATTCTCAAATGTAATTTACTCTTCCATTTTAGAATTCTTGAACTTCGTGGTTTACAAAATACAATAGTAAAATCTAGAATTCTTATTTTCCTATCTCTTTTAACTTTTTTATAATCTGTATAAAGGTTGACTTGCAAGCAATCCGAGAAAAAGTCTCATGTCAGCTAGTGATAAACAAATTTAATGAGCAACAGGTGCCAATAGCACGAGAATTTATTTCAAAGCATGTAAGTATAGTTATTTTTTAGTAATATATCAACTTCTATGCACTGACCATATAGAAATCCACAGCATGACAATTCATTTTTATGTAAAGTTTGTCTATTCTTTTTCACAGGCTCCACATCTTCTTCATTGATTAAGTTGGCATTTATTTTTCAAGGAGGCAGATGATGTATTGAAATTGTAAGTCCCTTTCAAGTTACTTTTTTCTTTTCTGAATATATGATTTTCTTCCAAAATGGAAAAGGCTCATCTCAACAAAAGACTTTGCTATGCATTTTCTGTCTGAATTGGTATCTCATATGCATTAGATCTCACTATGTTTCTTTTCTCTAGAATGCGTCGTGAACATGATCTATTGCTTAGAGTTCACTCCATAGAATACAAAGCATTGACCCCATTTTCTATATACATTTTGCGCTTTCTAAGAAGAAACGTGTAGCTCTGTTTTTGTACCAATAGGTTTGATGCTGATAACTATTACCTGTACAGATAAACAATTTATTTCTCAAGCACTCTTTCCAGCTTCATCCGCCCCCAGCGTTAGGATGCGGACTATTTTCGATGTTTCTTCATTGCAGTTGCTATAGGTTTGTTGGTGTTTCTCATCTCGACGTCGGGGCATTTTCGTCGTTGGTTAGATTTAGGGTTCCAGAAATCCGCCTACCACTACCTCCACGGCCAGCCTCTGCCTGCCAGCTCCCGCCAATGCTTCAGAGAAAAAGGAACAAATTAAGTAGTTCATAAATTTAGTAATCCGCCCTCCAGTTCAACTGACTATGATAAATGTTTGTGTTAATGCTTCAGTTTTTCATTATCCGTACTACATAGTAGAATTGCTTCAGGTTTTTCAAACATTACCATCAGGATTTTCTAACATTTTCCCTAATATCTATTTAAATGTAGATTTCCCAGAGAAGCATGGAGATGATCATTTTGTCAAGTTACAAGCACTGCTATGCTTTTTTTGCGAGAGGTTCTCACCATTTAAGATATCAGATGAACAAATTTTAACATCACGAGAGAGTTTCCCCTCGTATTAAACATATTTTTCCATATATTTTTGACTTATGTAGCTTAACTGTCTTATGTATACTTGGCATTTCAAGTTGGCAGATGAGACATTTTCAAATTTCCTCTACCATTTTTCAAGGCTGTGTTAGCTGAATTTACAACTTACCTTTTGATCTAATAATGCTTCTTACTTTGATCTTTACAGTTTGTTTTTCTTTATGTTTCTTTTAAATTTCGTATTTGAAATCTATCAAATCTGAAAACTGTTTCAAGCGGTTATTAGATTGATAACTGTTGTTTGTATATAAATTTCAGTTCATACAATATGTTTGTAGACAGAAGATTCAAATTTATTATATATGAATTTTCCTATATCTGTTTTTTTGTATATTTTCAGTAAACTGTCACGAATTTGATGAAACGCTAGTGTGAGAATCAAATGTGCTGTCCAAATAATCAAACGTACTGAAAAAATTGCTAGCAACTAGATTCGAACTTGCTCCGTTCAGAAGCAGTCCACCGAACAGCGAAATTCCATTTGCTACCGATGACAATCGAACTCAGCTCGATAACGAAACAGCGAAACGAATCAGTCGAACGAAACAGCGAAACAGCGAAACGAATCAGTCGAACGAAACATGGGCCGGCCCAACAAAGACCAGGGGGGTGGTCGGTGGCTGTTACGCACCGACCAGGTCGGTATAAAGCAGTTCCCGTGTGCGGTGGGTTCGCTGCCACCGACCAGCTCGGTGAATAGGAGCACCCCTGAAGAGGAAGGGGAAAAAAATAACGTGAGAGAGAGAGGTGGGCTGCTCGCTGTGGCTTTAGTACGGCTGAGTTGGGCCAGCTTGCATGCGTGCACGCAGGGAGAGAAATATGGCCGGCAGTTGGGTCCTTACTCCTTAGGTCTCATTTTTATTTTCCAATTCGTTTTTTTTTTCTGTTTCATAAAGGTCTTAAAAACGTGCTCAAATTCAACTCAACCAAATTAGGAAAATATATAGAAATTCAAAAATTCTATTGGATTTAGAAAACATTGTTTTAGTACAAAATTTATTTATAGAAAATATCTATATGCACTTTGGCCACACATGGCTATTCATGCAATTTTCCAAATATAGTTTGGGTTTTATATAATATCCTCAGTCAATTCAAACATGCGAAAAAATGCAGAAAACTATAAGTTCATACGAGAATCATCTTGACATCCAAATGAAATGAAGAAGTCATATTATCTTCTCTCTCTCTTAAAATAAGTTGTGGGAAAACATTTTGAAGGGTCCACATATTCAAATAATGACATTTAATAGTCAAATGAGACATTAAAAGTACTCCACCATAATTCGAAAAAGTTATTTTATTCCCTCTCTTTAATGATTCAAGTGAGATTGGACAATTAATTTTAAATGCCACCAAGGAATCCAAATGGTAGGAGAAAGTTACAAACAAGTTGGTCGTGTTAACCCACTCATATAAAATGTTTTTAAATCAAAGTTGAGAAAATTCAAACAGGTCACCAAGAGTTTCTTTTCATTCAAAATTTTCAACGAATTCAAATAATCCAAACTACTTTTATTTTATTAATTTAGCATGGACCAGCGG
This sequence comes from Lolium rigidum, assembly GCF_022539505.1. NCBI lineage: Eukaryota > Viridiplantae > Streptophyta > Magnoliopsida > Poales > Poaceae > Lolium > Lolium rigidum. Next base: position 164,542 of record NW_025900964.1, on the reverse strand, counting down.
ACCGCCATCTTGCAACCAAGGAAGGCACAAACGTCGGTGTTGGGCCCTCTTCCATGGAGAGCCGCAGCCAACACCAGTGCCAACACCCGCCACAGATGATCTGATCCCTCTTCCATTTGATTTTCATTCTATTCACTGGGGCATTGTAATATGTATGGCTAAACTTAACGGCGTTTGGGTGACGGGTTGGCCGAGACATTTATATTCCCGTGACTGAGACATTCAACAGCTAGGTCTGGTAGTTCTATCTCGTGTGCCACGGCCACCACAGCACCACTGTTATGATCAACACGAGTACATTAGCTACAAAGCAAATGTCAACTCGTGACATTTGCATGCAGTCGTTAATTGACCTCGCCCTGGATCAGCCCTTGAAGTCACGTTCACGTACATGTGAGTATGTGACCTCGGTCCCGAAAGAGCAGCGCACACAAAGCTCGCCTCCCAACCAGCGCGCGCCGGCAAGCCATTGTTTTGTCCCCCCGGCCGGCCGCGTCATGCCATTTCCATTTCCATTGGCCATTGCTCGCGTGCTCTGCCGATGGATGGGCCGCGGGGAACGTGCCGAGCAGCTAACTATTTCTCTCCTTTGCCCCGGCCGGCGCGTCGCGCGTGCTGCTGCCGCGTGACATCCATGACTCCGTACTTGAGCTGTGTCGATCACATGCTACCTACTGGGCGGACCCAGGACACTCAATTTTAGATGGGGAAAAGGGTGCTAAGCTGTGCCAAATCATTAGTACTACTTCTTCTGTCCAAAAAATATTATAAATTTAGATACATTTATATTTACAAATCGATGACCTTTTTAGGATAAAGAGGTTACTATTTAGCTCGGCATTTTTCAAAGATGGTAAAATTGAGTGGGCAGCTACATGCCCCGTAGCTCACACTCCCCACTATGGAAAATACATCCATGATCATGGGTGCCAAACATCCGAAAAGAAAAAGTAATTTAATAAAATTACAAAAAGAATTGAATTATTTTGAGAACCAAAGATGATCAAGTAATGTACTTGTATAAAAAAATCACGAGGGAATTGCTATCATTGTATCCTGGGTAAAAAAGACAAAATCGTAATTCCCATGTATATGTACTATTCATGCTATATCGTCATAAATTTTTCTTTCTTGCCCAGGATACCATAGAAATCATTTCGAGCCCAAACAATTTTATACAAGTACAATAGTTTGTCATCTTTTGTCTTCAAGAGGACTCGGATCTTCTTTTCATTTTTTGAAATTACTACAAATTTTGGGGTACATAGCACCGATGTGCCAAAAATTCGCGTCCACTACGGTAAATCCATCCATGCTCTCCCCACTACTCGATAGCTTTGGGTGTTCTGTAAGCTGCACATTTTCACTTGCACGCCTCCTCAATGCCATCTGCTAAACAATTAGGTGCGCAGCTCCAAAATTATTTAGTCGAAGTGGGATGCATGCGTACGTCCGACACATGTAGCATGCATGATGCGATGGCTTTAGCTGCGGGAGTTTCTCCCTCCCTTAGGGATTATACGGCCTATGAGCTTTTTTTAAATTATCTGCAGCATCACAAAGAGCGATTGTCATTTTAATGAACGATGAATCGTTGGAATTCCCATCTTTTTCAGCTCTGCTCCCAAACTTTTTAAAGAAATGAGACTGATCTTCACATCGGCGTTGGTTATTCTTCCACGAACTTCCATGACAAATGCTAGTTGCCTTGTAACGCATACACTGGAGTGCGTGTCCTATCGATGAAGGCCACTATACGTGTTTTCTGAGGAGCAACATGTGACTTTCTTTTGATTTCCGAACTCAGTAGAGGCAGGCCACGAAGGGTGGTCAATAACCCCTTTAGGTGACACATCGAACCTGCAATCCCATATCTTATTAAACAGACGATCCAGCAGACCCGTGGTTTGACATTATGAGGATTATCTTTTTTTATTGCACCCTTTTCCATAATGCATGTTCTGCATGTTCTCTTTTCTCTCATGCATGTAAAACTATTGGTGTATGCAATAACTAATGAGATGAATAATGAAATTTCTTGATCTTAACGAATTGGTAGTACCTACTAGCAACTAAAGGCTAATGCCCATGCAGACACATTGCCCACACCATACTATTCACATTTATTATTAACTTTTGTAGGTTTATGTAAATTGTTTATAAACACGATAGTTAATATGGAACAGAGAAAGTACTCCATATATTCCCTCCGTTTTCATTTAGTAAGCGTTTTGAGTTTTTCCAAAGTCAAATGTTATCAAGTTTGACCAGAAAACATAGAGAAAATTATCAACAACCATACTACCAAATGGATATGGTATGAAATATAGATGATGACGATTGTAATACCGTAACTTTTACATTGTGGATGTTGATATTTTTTTCCTACATATTTAGTACAATTTATAAAATTTTACTTCAAGTAAACCTGAAATGCAAAAATTAATTGTGAACAGAGGGAGTAGCATGAGCACTTACCACTCAATTGCAATGAATATTTCATTTTTTTCAAAAGTCAAGCTAATTAAAGTTTGACCAGATTTTTAGAAAAAACTATCAAAACCATGATATCATATAGATATCAAATGAAATATATAATTCATTTGACTAAAATGTTACTTTGACTAGACCCGGAACCCAAAATAATTGTGAACATAGGGAGTAGCAAGAGACTAAATAAATAATTGTAAGGCAACTTGGCAATACGGTAGTTCAGTTACCCCTAAATTCCAATGAATAAAATTTTCTTAAAAGTAAAGCTAAATAAATTTTGATCAGACTTATAGAAAAAACTATCAAAGACCGCTATATCATATACATATCAAATGAAAAAATAATTGATGGTGTATCTAAAGGTGTTGATTTTGGATGTACATGATAATATTTTTTCCTAAAAACTTGACCACACTTCATGTAGTTTGACTTTTAGAAGAAGAAAAAAATTATTTATTGGAACCAAGGTAGTACATACTCCTTCACGCAGCCCCCCTGGTTTGGTGGTAGCGATGACACATGCCCCCCTGGTTTGGTGGTAGCGACATACAACCTCTGATCCGGTCAAATTCTGGTGATAACACATGCCCCCCTGGTTTTGGAAATGACATTTCCAAAATCATTACGCTTTTCTTTCGTCGGGTCATGTCGTGGCAGAGCAGAACTGCCGCAGTATCCTTCATCACGATGCCTTGCCTCTTCCACTTCATGTAGCTTAGGAGTACTAATTAAGAAACATACAATGCGCATATAAATATTCACGCAGTTCAACAATTTTAGTGGGGTACTTGGCCGTGGGTACGACGATCAAACTAAGACACCGCGCTCGCAGGGAGAGGAGCATGCATGCATCCCACAGGTCGCAGCTCGGTACAATGTACGTAGGTGTTATTGTTGTCATGTTGATGCGATGAATCCGATCACTGCGCGTGCATGTCTCCTAAGCTACCCAGCGCGAGCCAGGAGGAAGCTTCCGTCTTGCCCTTCTTCGCCGGCGGCGGCGGCGGCGCCATCTCGACCTCGGGGACGCACCTGTCCTTGCGCTTCGAGAGGAACCGCTGCAAGGACATCTTCCTCGCGATCGGAACGTCCACCAGCGTCGGCGCCGGCGCAGCTGGAGTGGCCGCCGCCGTCGCGTACAGGATCAGCTCGGCGGCCCTGGCCGGCGTGCAGCCGTCGAGCACCACCACCCTCCCCCCGTAGAAGATCGTCAGCTGCTGCGCGCCCTCGGCCGGCGGGCCGTGGGGTTCCTGCGCTGCAGCCGCCACGCGCGCCGCCGCGCCGGACGCCTTGACGAACTGGCTGAGCGCGCCGCAGGCCAAGGCGAAACGGCGAGGTGCGGCGGCGGAGTCCTTGGTCGCGGACCCAGTCGCCATCGACTGGAGGGAGGGTTTCGGCGGTGGCGATCGATGGCCTCGATCTGCTGGCTCCACTAACTGTGCTGGATCGATTGATTGGGTCGTGGCCGGGGCCGGGGTCGCGGAGGCGGGGTTTTTTATAGAGACGAGAGACGAGGACGAGGACGAGGAGGAGGAGGAGTCGGTTATCAGCGATGGCGAGAGGAGGTGATGAAGGAGAACGTGGGTAGTAGCGAGCTGCGGCATGCGCATTGCGCGACGCGATCGACAAGGGTTGGAGGAGAGGAGAGGGATGGGTGCGTCGCGTGCGTTTGAACAGGTCATTTTCGCGCTGGCGCGAGCAGCAACCGCTCTTGCCACCCCGTCCTGGGAAGTACGCGGCTGGCAGTAAGAAATAGTAAATGAGAGCCTGGATCTCTACCACTGCATATCCCTAATTCGAGTAGCAAGTGCAATTACCTCGTGGTCGTGGGGGGGGGGGGGGGGGGAATAGGATTATTCCTCGTGTGTATATGTGATGGTGTTGGCCGATCCAACAGCTCGGATGAGGATAAGTGCTGCTTAGTTTCCCTTGGTTAATCTAACTTTCCTTTTTCAGGTCAACTAAATAAGGATATATAAGAACAATCCTAAACAAAAAAACCTGGAGTCTGTATTAGGACCGGTGTACAATTTTAGGAAGGATCCTAGAAAAACTAAAATTACAACGCAATATTTTTTTACAATCAGGACCCCACAGAAAATGGCCGAAATGCGATCGAGTGTAGAGGTGTCACGATGATCGTTGGCCAGCAAACAAAGCCGCCCTTGCCTCCATCGGGGATGAAACCACTTGGGGAAGCCGTGGCGATGACCGCCATTTCGTGCTCGTAGAAGAGCCTCCACTGAAGGAGGAAGAAGAAGCTCAAGCACGAAAGGCCGAGCGCAACATGACCATCCTTATGGCCGAAGATAGCAGTGGCTAAAACCCCTACCACCCTCTCCCTCGCCACAAAGGTCGGCCGAGAGGAGAAGCAGATGTGCGAGGCAACCGCACAGAAGGTGGCTGTGCTTATTGAGGAGGGGGCTCACCTTTAGAGGGAACTCTGACTTCTTCCTCCAAGGAAGCTCGTTGCGAGCTCTGCTGGCCCCCGTCCAGCACCACACCGATGCGTCAGAACGAAAGAAGATCCCAATCATCCTGCAGATCCGTCGGTGTTGCCTCTACTCCTTCCCTTCCCCTCGCCACCACGGTTGACAAACAAGAGGAACAACAGCATATCAACATCCCAGATCAAAGGGTGGCAACGCTTAACCTTATTAACGAACATCGATGCGGCAGTGGTGCTTACCACCGGCTCCATCCATCAGAGCTCGATCACTAGGAAGAGGCACACCCCATACTGCACCAGATCTGGTCAACGGATATCGGTGCCCTATTCACACTATGGTGTCCAGAGCCACGCCTCAGCCACTCCCAGCCAGCATCGCCGCCGAGGAGGGCCTCGGTCTAGCCCGAATCTGAGGAAAGCTCTTCCAACTACTATAGCGACGCGAAGGGCGGGGGATGAGAGCCTGCATGAATATTAAGCAAAGAACTAGCGGAACAAGTGGAGAACCAGTGGAGATCATGCACGTACCTTCATGTTGGTTAATCTAACTTTCCTTTTTGAAAAACAGTACAAACTTTATGAGCACCTTTAAAAGACCGAATCTAGAAAAACTGCTAAGAAAGATGAACTCACCACAAATTTCTCGTTATCGACGGAACAACACCTCCCTAGCTAGATATTTCGTTTTTATGAGACATATAAGTGTCGCACCGTACGTGAGGATAATCCTCGTAGCTAGACTGGGGTACCATTACACTTTAACCATCCAGCCACAATTTAGTTCTCGCTGGTTTATCTAACTAGTTTATGTAACTTAATTGAACACAAAATGCTGATGGAGTAACATATATAATGGTGGCTGGAACGCGTGTTTCCTTGGCCTCCACAGCACACGGGAATGTACCATTGGTGATGGTCTTCACATTTGCAATCCCCAGGGCTGATCGAGTACGTACGTAGCGGCAGCAACAGATAGCAGAGTACCTGGATGGTGTCCAAGCGGGAGCACGGGACGTGACGGTCGCCGTCTCTTCTTCAGTTTATCTCGTCCCACGAGAGTCACGAGGCGCGGCAAGCCATCGGGATCGACCGGGCTCCCTCACGTAGTCACGTACGTACCTGTGCATTGCCGCGCGCGCGGGTAGGGCATGATCGTTCCAAAGCCATCGGCCGGGCACGGGGAAGGCGCCGATACATGCAGCAGCTAAGGCCATCTGCAAACGGCCACCTAATTTTAGCCGATGTCTACCTGTACGTCTGTTTTGGTCGCACGCAGCACTCAACGCTGTCATCCATTTAGGCCACGCGGTTTCATCTTTCCTGGATGGCGCTGCCAAGGCAGGCTCAACGCGGCAGGCTCAACGCAACGTGTCTATGCCTCTATGGCAGACGCGATGTCGCTAGGGCGAGCGTGGGAATGTTGCCCCGCGCATGGAACGATGGCTCGGGGCTTCCACCCACGAAGTTTCCCGCTACGTCCACCGCCTTTGAAATCCCGTGTGTGCGGCCTGGCCGTCTGAAACGACTCACAGCGGCCCCGTCCACCTCTTCCTTCTCCAGCGCCCTCGCCTCCTCCGTGCCATGCCTCGTAGGGTGCACACGACATGGGCGAAGCTCATGTTGGCTGCTCGCGAGCGGTTCTCACTGACCACGGAGAAGCATGGGGCGGAGGAGCGTGAGTGGTCGCGATCGTGGAGGCCTAGGGCACGGAGCAGGAGGAGATGGACCATGTTTTCGAGCAGGTCGACGATGATAGGTGGTACGAGGCAGATGAGGACACGCCGCCTGGCCAATAGGTCACCCTGGTTGGGGCAAGACTGCGACCTCCTGTGCAACTCCCGAAGACGGTGAGCATCTACGCGATCACCGACGCTAATAAGAAATATGGCTCCTATTGGGAGAGGATCAAGGCAATGTTCGACGAACGCGAGTACCTCGACAAGGACTACGCCACGATATAATGAAGAGGGGCAAGAAGGCAATATCGACACGCTGGGCCATCATATAGGCGCAGGTGAACATCTTCCATGGCTACCTTTCCGAAATCGAGCTAAGGGAGGACAGCGGCACTACCCACGTTGACTAGGTATGTGTGACGCCGTCTCTTCTCGCGTCTCTTTCTATGTGGATATACATGATTGTCTTTGCACGTCCTTTCATTATTTGAGTCACACTCTTCTCTTGTACCGGAAGAATCCAGAAGGCCATAGAAATTTCGGCTTGCTGCATTGTTATAGCAAACTCAAAACCTGTGAGAAGTGGATATTGACGCGCATCTCCATGGCGAAGGGAAAAATGACATCATTGATCTGGATATGCTGCTCGTAGCCTCGGCAGGTGCCCTACATGCAACAAGATGGCCAAGGCCGCCGTGCTTGAAGCATCGTCGATAGAGAAGATCCAGTCGTCGATCAACAAGTGCCTTGCCGATGTCTCGTCGAACTTGCTCATTCACGAAAAGAAGGCCGACGAGAGATAGGCGCCGCTACTCCAGAAGGAAGAAAAGAAGATGCAGATCAAGAAGAAGCGTGTCACCATTAATAAACGCAAAAATGAATTAATGCTCTTGGTTGTCTCGAGAGCGGGAATGGATTCTCAGGTTCCGACGGCGCATAGTTTCCGCAAATCCATGATCCTCGAAGAGATCGAGGCTAAAATGGACGCGTCCATGGCATCATCAACTTCTACTCTAGAGGCACCGGCATCATCCTAAATGTTAGATGGGCTAGTGTCAGCTCAACAGGCGCGGTCGACATCGTTGATCCCCTTCTTCTAATTATGTTCAATTTGCATGGTCTGTAATATTGATCGCGTCGACCATGACGGCCAATTAATGGTGGGAACAATTACTTTTAAATCACGACGATCTTTTACTTTTATTTTTATTGCAAAATCTCTTTGGGGCAGGCCACGCAGCTGGAACGGACGCTTCCCAAACGTGGCAATTCCTTGCAGTGCTGGTCGCTCATTCGGCCAATCTGACATAATTGCCGAATGCGGTTTAGGTGACGCGAGTGAAGATACTCTTAGATTGCCGCGGACAGCCGCCCAGAAACATACACTGCGTCAGGTACCCATATTGCCGGCACAAAAAAGTGCCGGTAATTGTACCAAAAGTGCCGGCAATGGTTTTTCTAGGCAGAAAAAAAAGTGTTGTATTTGCTCCAGTCGAGGTAGGTCTTTGCCGGCACTTTCCAGAAAATGCCGCCATAAGTATGTCAAGGCACAAGCAAGGATGCCAGTAATAACTATTTCAGGCAGTTCAGTTTGTGCCTCTTAAGAGTTTTGCCGGCACTTTGGTACTGTGCCGTGGAATGTTTTTGCCGGCACTTTTTGGAGATGCCGCGGAATCTTTTTACCGGCACTTTTAAAAATGCCATTAAATCTTTTTGCTAGCACTTTTGAAGATGCCTAAAAAAATTGACTACACTTTTCAATGATGCCTTATATTACATTTGAAGGCTGTTTTCAGCAATGCCTTTGATTATGTTTGCAGGCACTATTCAAAACAAAGCAATAATCATAGTACTTGCACAAATATATGCAGTTATCATATTGCCTGGCATTTTAATCAAACACAGTAACATGATCATGCATTAAAATTGTACCCAGTCATCTAAATTATAGGACCTGGAACCAACATTTTCAAGTAGCATCTAAATTACAAAATCATTACAGTATCTTTATTCAGCAGCTCGTCCCCAACATCGCCGGTGACGTCTTCTCTCCCAGCAGCGCATCTCACAGTGATCTCCGGCAAGTAGCACCACGGCAACCTCTGATCTCTCCAACGGCATTCTTCGACTTCAACTGCATTCCACCTGAAGAAGAGAAGGATCAGAATGATGAAGCAGGTACATATCCTACTCTACTGCAAATATTCAAAGCAGTGCCCATATCTCATCACTAAATGCGTCGGGAGCAACTCAGTGTGTGCTGTGAGTATGGCTGAGTAGTACTCCCATGTGGCATGCCCAACTGGTCAACCTGAAGTATCAAGTCACAGTTAGTCAGTAAAACCCTTATGACACTTGCGCTTTCAGACTCATACAGAGCACAGTTAAATGACATACTGAGTTAAGGCACAATAAGATAACAATATCTGCTTGAAAGTGCAACAGTATCTTTATGTGATCTTATGAAACGGAGCTACTAAGCAGGAAAATGTATATTTTAACTGTTCACATAATCACAGACACAGGAAGCATTAGATAACAATATCTGCTTGAAAGTGCAACAAATCATGACAATTGGCAAAGTCTTGACATACTGCGTGTAGAAAAAGGAGCTGAACACGCCAAACCAAAATTTTCTAAATTATAAACAAACTGACAAGCTTAGAACAAGCAGTCGTGAAGTTCTAAACACTTAGCCCCCAGCAACCTAAAATGCAATGGAAGCACGAAATGCAATGGCTAGATAACATTTTACATCACTCAAACATATATTCAGCAGGGCTTAGTTCAACGGAGCAATCAACTTGTAGTAGAACTGACTGTAATTAGAATCCCAGCAATCACATTCACATTCCAGTGCCAACTCACACGATCCCAGGAAGCTAACTTACATAACTTGACAACATTGTAGCTCCACATAAGCTTCCTCTTGCTCAATATTTCTTGGCATACTCTTGATTTCTGCATTAAGGCACAATAGATTAGACCACATGCATAAAGAAAAGTATCATGCTTACTCCTTACCAGATCTGTTACTACGTATATTTATGCAAAAGTATCAGCTGACATCAGGTTTGTATCAGATTAAGATTCCAGGGATAATATAAATTTCATGGTAGATTTCAAGAATATTAAAAAGTCCGATGAATGGAAGGCACTCACATCACGAACGCTGATTTTATCTAGTCTGGAGACATAATCTTCCAAATCAACCTCGTCACTCAAGTTCATTTTAGAAGTACAGACCTTAAGATAGAAAAGACAGTCAGTTACCAGAAGCAAACAAAAACATACCTCAGAAAGTATCATGCAACTAAGTTTTTCAATAGTAAAATCATGTACATAAAAGCTTATAACTAATTGGTTAGCTGGAGCTAAAGTTTAGTGTTTCAGCCAATTGATGTTCTTACTATAATGAGTGCAAGTGAAAGAACTAGAAATACAAGACCAGCAACACAATCTACCACATTCAAACTATTATGTAAAGCAATACAGAGAAGTCCTTCCAAACAAGAACTATATATCATCAAAAAGTATAGCACAACTTTTAAAAAGAAACTTTACTTGGAAAACAAACTTCTTCTGCCTCTGGTCCTGCAGAAGAAACTTCCAACATGCTGTCAAATAACTAAATATAGGATGGAAATCACTCAGCTTTCACAGACTAGGATATGGGAACACTTGAGACATCAAAAACAAGATGACACAGTTAAAAGTTTTAGCATTAAAACATAACATTCTAGTGCTTGTTTGGACATCCACACCCAGCATAACATTCTAACATTTAAAACTATGCTAGCAAGTTCTAAAACGTGTGCTTCTACTCAGGTAAATGCTAATTTATGTAGATAATCTACCACAGAGTCATACAAAAGTTGTCTAGATAATCATGTACAGTGTGTGAATTATGCAATCAACGCAAGTGAATAGCAAGCACAAGAGATACAAATGGAGTTATAGTTGGTGTAGAAGAAGGAAGCCGCAGGGGAGAGGCGGAAGGGTCGGGTTACCTACCTGGAGCTTGAGGTTGGGCACTATCATCCATGCATATGACGACAGGATCACCGGTACATCGCCAGAAGCACTAACACCACCGCAGCCTCCGAGAACTATCAGTCTGAAACAACAACTGATGTTGTAGAAGAATAAAGTGGAGTAAACGGCAAAGAAGCCATGCACTGCATAATGGTATCAAAGTAAACAATAGCAGAACCATTTCCTCCGAAAGTTGTACCAGAACAAGAACTGGAGGTTGGCATATATGAAGTAAAAAAAAAGACAGAACCCGTGCAGAGGAAAGCCTAAACTACGGAAATATAATAACATTACTACAAACTAAGACCTTGGAGTAAATTTGCTAATCATTGTACGTCCTCCTGTTGTCCTCATTTCCTGAAATGAATATGCAACACAGCATGGTCTTAAACTGGAATGTGAAGCCTTTATAGGTTATGTGCACCTCATTACAGGGAGTCGTACCAGCCAAGTCAATGAGGTTAAGATTTTCCCTTTGAAAGTATCATTACTGATCCGGATGGAGAGCACAGCATGGCTCCTACTTGAAACATCGTTCAGGCCTGTGTGTGCAACTTTTCTCTCTGCACACCCATTTCGAAAAATTGAGTAAACCTCCTGAAATTCTTCCATGGATCGAACAGGGACCTTGAGCCATGAAAAAGCAGTAGTGAGTGCACTGCCAAGCTGCATTCAAGCAAACATATTGACCAAGCCGAGTAGATTACCCATGCCAAGCCCTTGAGCTGCAGGTTACCATCTTTGTCATCCAAGGCCATGATCTTCTTTGCCGTGGGCTAGAGCAGGTCGTCAGATAGCTGATTAGCAGAAAAAAGGAGAAGAACAAAGGAAACATAACAAATCACCTTCATCGAAATCAACCAGCAGCGGGTTTACCTGCGGGGAGGCGGCGGTCACCAGTAGCCCAAAACAGATCGATCAAGGTTTAGATGGTCACTTTGAGCCAATTCTCCTTGACAACGAATGTCATCAGGAACACATGTTTGGAATGGAGTTCAGAAAATATTTCGCAAATTAAACAGAACATTCATTAGGGTACTAAAGGGTCGATGATCACGGATGAAATGTGATATACAGATGTATCAATTCTCAAATAACGTAGCATTGCAACATTGGCAAACACATTGCATGTCTATAAATTGTCTGAAACACTAACATATAATTGGCATATATTTGAGTTGGTAATAGGAACCATAGGTTATAACAACAAACAATCAACACCAGATGAATTCACTTAACAACAGCATATGATCTCATTTAACAACATCACATTAACACATCCTAAATTGGAACAAAGGAGGGGAAGAGGAAGGGGAAATTCACCATCACACGACGATAGTAGCGGAGGAGATGTGGTGAGGGAGGTGACGATGGAGCAGAGGTAGAGCACCACCGTGCCCACAACCGGCAACCGTGCGTAGGCGCGTGGTACATGGGCAAGCGGCGTTCGCGGGGAAGCTGGGGAGGAGGCGATTTAGGGCAGGGCCACGTAGTTGACGTAGGGTAGGAGGCCAAGGCGTGGGAGCCGCGCCGACGACCGTGGCGACTAGGGTTGCCGTGGTGGTCGCACACGGAGACTGAATGGCGCCGCGGCCACGAGCTCCTGGTCTAGGAGCACGAATTCGGCAACCTGCGCCCCCGTGAGGCGGAGCGCAAGCACAGCGGCGGCGTAGTGGTCCTCGATGGCGCGAGGAGATGGAGGAGGCGAGCGAGGCGGGTGGGCACGTCGGCGAGCTAGTCCCGCGCGTAGCCCGGGAGAGGAGGTCGTCGATGGAGAGTGCGCAACCCTCGAAGGCGGGCGCAGGGAGCGCGAGGAGAAGCCCCACCGCCGGCACGCGTCGCGGCGGCGCCCCTCTGGTGCGTGGGGAGAATTTGATCGGGATCGTCTAGATTCTGGAACCGCACTTTTCAATTTAGTCCTAGTACTATATTGTTTTAACGTATTAAAACTTGTATAGTTGTGTGGAAACACTTCGGACCACTTGATCTTTTGCGGCACATCGGGGAAGTGCCGTTAATTAGCGAAAAATTTGCGGCAGTTTCGTTAGCTGCCGGTATTAGTGAAGTTTAGCGGCACTTTGCAAGATTGACGGTAATTTGCGCGTCATTAACGGCATTAATTTTAATATATGCCGTCTAAATATGCTAATTAGCGGCGGATTGGGGAAGTGCCGGCACAAAAATGCCGGTAATCAATGTACGTGAGGTAGTGATACCGCGGGCATCTTCCTTGCTAGCTGGTGCCAGCGCGCGCGCGTGCATGGTGCCGCGCGCGTGACATCCCTGAGGCATGTCGCGTGTGCCGCGTGCTACTCGCTACTTTGTTAGGCAGGCCAAGGCACGGGCGTGATCCATCGATGGAGACGCCTAACAGTTTGGCGCCGAATGCATGAGTTGCTTGCCTGCTAGGCACATGGAATATGCATCGTGCGATTCGTGCTTCTCCAGCTAGCACCGAATGATCCAGCTCCGGTACGTCAACCATCTTGCCCGTAGTATATCAACAAAGTTCCAACAGCACCTCAACATGCGGCGCGCAACGTCCGTAACTAAAGCTGCTGCGTAAATAACTAACCGGATCGGAGACACGTACGGTTTTTTACCTCACCTACGCACCGTTGAGCTATCTGATCGGACAAGTTCTGTTTGCTTCCTTCTTCTCTGCTCGATCTCTGTCCGCATACGTTAGCACTGGGCAATGTTTTTTCTTCTCGTTCTCGAAAAAAATACACATGGACACCGTACCGTCCGAGATTTTTTAAGCGAAATTTAAAATTTATTATATTATAGTTATTCATAGTTGAGTAAATTTTATAAATTTGGCAAATACCAGATGGTATTTTCTTATAGCAATGGGCACAGACAAAAAAAACAGTTACCATTGAGATTTTAGAAACTAGTCATCGACCCGTGCTACCGCACGGTCAACAATTACAAAATCTATTTCTCAGTAACACTATAGATATAATATATCTTAGAAATGTTTTATAATAATGCTACAAATAGTGCAAACCTATCCGTTGCTTATCTCAAGGAACCATAAACCTGAATTAGCTCCTTATTACCTGTTATATATGCATTCTAGTTTGGCAGTAACCATAAAGATAAAATCATTTAATTGCAACATCATGTCATTATTATCACTTCGCTCTTCGCTCTAAATATAATACATGCAAATAAATGAAAGTTAGTACAGCTACACAAATATATTTATATAAATGTGTTGCAGCTTCTAAAGCCTAATCCTTTTAAAATAGATACAAATGGATGAAAGCATCCAACGCGAAATATTTTATCTCACTATGAATGTATCCTCGGTACTTTGGCTAATATCTTACACTACAATATGTCCATTCTGAAAGGTAGGAATTTTAGTTAACGGTCCCTTTACAGATATTTCAATTCTTTTAATATGTCATGTATTCATGCCCATGCAAAAGGTGAACAAAACTTATCCAGCAATATCAAACTTCAATTTATAATTTCAATATATGTAGTTTAAATCAGTAACTAAATGATGCAAAGGTTCTTGATACTATACTCAAACGTTACATGGATGTCTAAATGCATCTACTCAGGCACGTGTGGGAAAGGAATAGATGTATCCCATGCTCTGGTATTCTATATTAGCAGAATTCACTATTTTGTTTCAGTCTAAGAATACCTAGCTGAGTGACTGTTTTACCTCTACGAAATGCCACCAAGAAAGGCATCAGAGGATTATGTATTAAACTTTCAAGCTCCGAACATTTTTCCTTTTGCTCAAAGGCTACCCGGTCCATTTTTCCTTGTTATAGGCGTCTCCCATGTACTATTCTACAAATTAGCTTTTAACTCCTCCAATAGTTATTGTAACAGATGCTGAGAAATATAAATCGATTCAGGCTGCTGAGCAATATAGAATACAGTATGAAAATTGCTGAAGGAAGTAACCTTGATGTTCTGTCAGCTCGTTGTACGTCAGAACAATGTAAACTAATTCAGTCTCCTCCATATGTACCTTTCTTATCCTGAGAAAACAAACTGGTACTTAGGCATCCGTATGTTTATACTACATGGAAGATGTAGATTAGGTTGGCCCGACCAACAAAGCATCAATAAAGTTAATAATCTCAACACGACTAAAATCAACACTGAATCTGAGGATTTAACCTATAGGCAATTTCCTCTTTTTTTGACATATATAGATGATAGTATATCTCAGTTCACTGGTGGAAAAAGGGCCTTTGGTCGCGGTTCGCAACTGCCATTAGTCGCGGTTGCGCAACCGCGACCAAAGTAGCGCGACTAAAGGCCCCCCCCTTTAGTCGCGGTTCCTTACGAACCGCGACTAAAGGCCCGTCCACGTGGGCGCCAGGCGACCGTCGGGGCGGAGGCCCTTTAGTCGCGGTTCTACTGGCCGACCGCAACTAAAGGCCGCCGCAGGTTTAGGGTTTTAGGCCCCCCCCTAAACCTGCCCCCTCCTAAACCTGTTTTCTGTTTAATTTGTATTGTTTTATTTATTTTGTGCTTTATTTGTAATTTTGAAGGAGTTTCACATATTCTACGGTACTACATACATGCATGCATATGAATGTACAATTTCAAACAAATTTGAAATTAGAACCAAAAAGAATTCAAGAGGAATATACAATATATATTCAATATCATCGGATGACCATATACAAGTTCGAACAAGTTTCCATACATAATTTAATGCATGTATAGTTCTACATCCTCTACGTAGTGTTGTCCTGTAGGATCGATGACTTCCCTCGCGAACCATCCAGCTAGTTCCTCCTGAAGTGGTCGGAAGCGAGCTTCGGACTAAGCGTCTTCCGGAGGTTATTCCTCTTGATGTTGATCTCATCCGACTGGTCCCGCTCATTGGTGTATCTCCGGATCCTCTCACAAACATAGTATCCACATAGATTGGTCCCCGGTGGCTGAATATCCCCGGTCGTCCGCACTTGCCCTTTTAAAATGTAGCTCTTTTTTGAATTCACCGACCTTTTCATCTACGAACCGTCTCCAAACCCTACGAGGCAAAGAAAATTAAATGAACAAGAGAGTTATTAATTAGTTACTTGATATTAGGAAATGATGAACGAAATAGGCCGATCGATATAGAGCGCAAATGAATGAAAACAATTACTTTTGCATCATTTTTCTCATGTCGGCCCAAAGCGCCGCATCCATATTCGAGAGAGTCGTGGACGAGAACTGTGGAGGTGTGAAATTGAATTACCATCGGAATCCGGTGGAACCTGCGGACACGATACATGCACGATCATGCATATATAACTCATCGATTAGCCACATACCATGCATGGAGTAAACAAAAGAGAATGTGCTCAAGACGGAAACACTCACCCAAAATGGTAAGGAAATAGAATATCACTTTTGAGTTCCTGTTTTCTAAGAAACCGCCACAGGTCTTCCTCCACGTCGGCGGGGTGGTGTTCTAACACATATGAATTAACGATGTGTGGGTCAATGAACCCAACATCATGGATGTTCCTTATTTGCATTTCCCGCTTCTTCATTCTGCATAATAGCGTACACAACAAGATAGTTAGACAATATATAGTGCGAGGCAATGAACGAGATGGGGTAGAAATTAATAAATCACTTACGAACGTAGCAATCGATGATAGATTTGTCGAGGTCGCGCAGATTGAACAGGCTGGAACAATTCACTCCGATGAATTGTTATATAGTAATGTTTGAAGTGATGCTCATGTCTAACTTCCGCATAAATATAGTCTTTGGCGTTTTTAAGTTTTATGTAACTCTTGTACCAATTTAGCGAGACCTTTCATTTGTCGAGGTAGATCCTCTTCTCGCGCAGGCTCGACGAGAGGGCCATTCTTCACATATGTAAATACTACGTCCTTCATTGGCGCCTCATCAAGGCCTAACAGTGCACGAAGAGTGATACCTAAGGTGGCCGCTTGTTCTCTGGCACTCGTTACAGTCAATCCATGTGTTGCCGCAGCTGCTATGATATCGGGGGCATCCGGACCGTCGGCTTGCACTATGAGCGGGGCGATCGATTGTTTACTTTGTTCCCGAGCTGGGCAACTTCTTTCCCCCTTTCTAATTTTTTCTCGGCCTCCTCCAAGGCTTTCTTCTCCTGCTTCTCCGCCAACTCTTGGTTCCTCTTGAACGCGAGTGCTTGCCTACGAAGTTCACGTGCATAGTCGTCGAGCGGATTCTTTGCGGCTTGGGACGGTGTGTTCAAAAATGACTTAGCCCACTTCTTTTGCTCATCGAGAAAATACTGGCTTGGGCTCGCCCTCTATTTTCTTCTTGCAGCTCGCCTTCCATTTCTCTAAATCAGCGAGCCGCGCCCGCCTCGACTTCCTCGGCACTACATTCCCAAGGCCTCGTGGGGAGAGGCTTCGGTGATACCTCCGGTACCTTTGTTTTCTTAGGTACGTAAGGGTCCGGGTTAATAATCCGGGACTGCTGCTTCGCTTCTTCGCCGGAGGTGGATTGGGGGGCGGCGTACGCTTACCCGCCCGGGGCGGACTAGGGGCGGCGGCTGCTTACCCGCCGGAGGTGAATGGGGGGCGGCGTCGGCCCTCGTGAAGGAGGTGTAGGTGAAGCACCACCACCACCACCGCCACCGCCGCCACCACCACCACCGTAGGGGGGTGGACTTGTTGGCGCCTCGCCTGGAAACTTGATAAACTTCTTCTGCCATAGAATGAGCCGGCGCTTGACATCTCCAAGTCTTGTCGCCCCTTCGGGTGTAGCAATGTCAATGTCCGGGTCCTCAAACCCTTGGACTATGTCCTCCACCGTGACACGAGCATAGCCATCTTGAATGGGGTTGTTGTGGTGGAGTGCTCCAGGTGGTAAAGCACTGCCGATGGCTACCTTCATGGACATGTTCCCGATAGGATAATACCGATGACATGCTTTCATCTCCTTTATATCGTCCACGGGGTAGCGAGGAGGCTCCGGTGCAGTAATTTCGACCACCAGAGGCTCCGGTGCAGCAATTTCGATCGTCGGTGCACCAGCCGATGGGGCCTCCGTGGAAGCCACGCTGCTTCTCCGCTGCTGGCCGCTTCCGAGATCCAATGGATGATCTTCATGCTGCGCCCGAGCTGCATCTCTTTCGGCTACTAGTACACTCACGGTTTTCTTCATGACATCCATTTCCGATGCCAACCGCGCCACAACATCTGCTTCCCGATCCATCTTTCTCTTACGGCTTCGTAACCGTACGGGTCATCGTTCGGGGAACCCTATTTTCCACGGAATGGGCCCCATGCCTCGTACACGTCCTCCGTGTTCGGGATTCCCGAGGGCTTTTGTCGGGCGTCGTTCTCTCTGTTGAACTTGATCCTCCCCTCTTGAGCATCCCTCATTGCCTCAATAAGCTTTTTGGTGGGTGTAATTATTTTGCCCCGGTAAACACACTCCCCTGTCTCCGGGTTCAGCGATCCCCCATGCCCGTGCCACCAGCTTTTGGCCCTTGGGTCCCATCCCTCCGTACCTGGACGGATTCCTCGCGCCCTCAGCTCGTTCTCCATCTTCTCCCACCTAGGCTGCCAAAAGCGATACCCTCCTGGCCCCATTTTATGATTGTACTCCTTCTTGGCCGCATTATCCTTATTTTTCTTTGATATTTCAAGGAACTGCTCCGATTTCTTTTGCTTCACAAATTCTGGCCAATCATGTTGCAGTTTCTCATATTGTCCTTTGAAATCCGGAGTCTTGCCCGGCTTGACAAAGTCATGGGCTAGATTTTGCTTGTATTTCCGGAATGCGTTGGCCATCTTAGAAAGAGCGAACTGTTTGACTAGCTTGCACCTCTCCTTGTTTTCCGCAATCTTGTTACCCTCCTCATCGTATTTGCGGTATTCCGGAGGTAGAACAAAATGTTCCATAAGCTTTTTGAAGCAATCTTTTTTTGTTCTCTTATCGACAAAAGTGAAACCAACACGTGCCTTCTTTGGCTCATTCCACTCCCGGACGGTGATCGAGACGTTGTCTCTAACAACGGCTCCGCATTGGCCGACAAACTTGGTGGCGTTCTTGCTGGGCTCCGGCGGCCTGCCGGTTGCTTCCTCGACAACATCGATGGTGCATGTTTCTCCTGCTTTCATCGTCTTGGTTGCGCCACGCTTTGACGACGACGTACTCGATTGTTTCGACGATCCGGCCGAGGGCTAAAATAAGAAAGAGAGGCGCGCGCGTTAGTACACACATATTTATTCAAATCGGTGAGTTTGTATCACCGGAGGCTCAATGTATATATATATACCTCGGCGCCGGAGGTGGTTGCTACTTCCAAGCGAAGATCGTCGTTTATCGACGTTTCTTCGGCACCATCTTTCGACCATGCCCTTCATCTTCACCCTCAAAGTTCGGATAAGAAGAGATATCATCTTCTTCTTGTCCGGTCGGCTACATATAGAACATCGCCTTTTATGATGCCGAAGATATGTTCTTCAGCGTCCGGATCATAGTTGTCCATAATCGGGTCAGCTCTATCGTCCGCCATATGTCAGTCCTGAAAACATGTAGTAAAAACAAATTAATTGTGTATATGCATTATCACATCTCTTCTACATATAAACAGAGAGGGCGACGAGGGAGGCGAGAGGGGGGATGCAGTGACCGCGTGACCGAGAGACCGGTGGCGGTGGCGAAAGGGAGGTGGCGGTGCCGAGGACACATAACCCTCGCCGCCCCCTCTCGATCCGTATACGTGCGGTGGTTAAGTTATTTTTGTTATTTTAAAAGTGACAAACTTTTGTTAAGTTATTTTAAAAGTGACCAAGAGACCGGTGGCGGTGGTGAAATAGCGGTGGCAAAAGGAGGGGGCGAGGAAGGGGTGGGAGAGGGTGTCGCGGAAGAGGGAGGCGAGGCCGAGCGCGTTGGCGTTGGCGCGTTGACGACGTTGGCGTTGGCGCGTTGAATAGAGGTAGCGTTGGCGTTGGCGCGTTGAATAGAGGTAGCGTTGACGGCGTTGGCGCGTTGACGGCGTTTGGCGACGGTATGGCGTTACAATTTTAGTTCATTTTTTATTAAGCCACACTTGAGCTTTCTCATTTAATACACTCCGCATCTTGTCGGCGTTGGCGCGTTGACGGCGTTTGAATAGAGGTAGCGTTGACGGCGTTGGCGCGTTGACGGCGTCAATTTTAGTTCATTTTTTATTAAGTCAATTTTTATTAAGTCAAAATTTTAGTTCATTTTTATTAAGTCAAAATTTTAGTTCTTTTTTTAGACAAAGTTTTTAATTAAGTCAAAGTTTTTAATTAAGTCAAAATTTTAGTTCTTTTTTTAGTACCCATTTTAGTTCAATTTTTACTAGTTTTTAATTAAAAAAATTTATAGTTACACAAAGTAAAAAAACAAAAAAACTAAAAAAAAAGAAAAAAAAGGCAGGCCGGGGCTCTCGTCTGCGCGCGCTCCTCCCCTCTCTCTCATGCGCGCACACGCGGCGGCCGCCGGCGAGCAGAGCGCCCCCGGGGCGAGCAGAGCGGCGGCGGCGGCTGGCGCCCTCTCTCTCTCTTTCTTTGCGCGGTGATGACGAGGGCGGCCGGCCGGCGACGCGCGCGCGCGGCGTTACCGTACGGATCGACACGGGCGCTCGGTACACGTACGCGGAGGGCGGCGGCGACGTACGGGGCGGCGGCGACGTCGCGGCGGCGACGGCGAGGCTCGGCGACGGCGAGGCGCGGTGACGGCGAGGCTCGGCGACGGCGAGGCGGCGGCGACGTACGGGCGCGCGGGCTCTCGATCGGCGAGAGAGACGGAGCGAGAGCGGCGAAGAAGACGATGTGTTTGGCGACGGTTCGGGAAAACTATTTATAGCCCCCCCTTTAGTCGCGGTTGGGGAGGAGAGCCGCGACTAGAGGTACCCTTTAGTCGCGGTTGGCCAACCCAACCGCGACTAAAAGCTTTTTTTCGCCGGTTTTTCGTTCCGCGCGCGCACGGACGCTTTAGTCGCGGTTGGCGAGGCCAACCGCGACTAAAGGTATTTTTCGAATTACTTTTTGTTTTTAAAAATGTTAAAAATACAGAAAAACTCAGAAAAATAAAACTAATTCAATTCAAAATTTTAAAAATACAAATAATATATCAAAAAATTCAGAAAAAATAAAACTAATTCAATTCAAAATTTTAAAAATACAAATAATATATCAAAAAATTCATAAAAATAAAACTAATTCAATTCAAATTCTTAAAAATACAAAAAATATATCAAATAAATCAGAAAAATAAAACTAATTCGATTCAAATTCTTAAAAATACAAAAAATATATCAAAAAAATCAGAAAAATAAAACTAATTCAATTCAAATTCTTAAAAATACAAATAATATATCAAAAAAATCAGAGAAATAAAACTAATTCAATTCAAATTCTTAAAAATACAAATAATATATCAAATAAATCAGAAAAATAAAACTAATTCAATTCAAATTCTTAAAAATACAAAAAATATATCAAATGAATCAGAAAAATAAAACTAATTCAATTCAAATTCTTAAAAATACAAAAAATATATCAAATAAATCAGAAAAATAAAACTAATTCAATTCAAATTCTTAAAAATACAAATAATATATCAAAAAAATCAGAAAAATAAAACTAATTCAATTCAAATTCTTAAAAATACAAATAATATATCCAAAAAATCAGAAAAATAAAACTAATTCAATTCAAATTCTTAAAAATACAAATTATATATCAAAAAATCAAAAAATACTTCCCGCCACTTTCTTCCCGCCACTTTCTTCCCGCCTCTTTCTTCCCGCCACTTTCTTCCCGCCACTTTCTTCCCGCCTGTTTCTTCCCGCCACTTTCTTCCCGCCTCTTTCTTCCCGCCTCCTGTCTTCCCGCTCCCATTTTTCCCGCCATTTGTCACTACATATAGGTAGCCCGGCTTGGCCAGACATTATCACATCTCTACAATCTCTCATCACTCTCTCATGGCTTCCACCGCACCCACTCTAACCTACCGGCAAGTGGAGGAGCTTTGCGCCTCAAACTACCCTTGCCCACCGGGCTACCGCGTCCCTGCCGGGCTGGAGCCTAAGCGCCGGCGGCGTGCCGGTCCCTCCCGTCCCTCAGGGTACTGCGCGCCGGGCGGCCATCACGAACCACTACTACCTCGACCTCACGCCGGAGCAGCGGATGAATCCCCGCTGGCATCCCGATAACCAACATACTTGGAACGCCTTCTTCATCAATCGGCGTGAGAGGGCGCTCGCTAGGTATGAGGAGGACGGTCTGCCTCCTGGAAACTTCCACGAGGCCGGCCGTCGGCTATGGTGGTACGGCCGGACTCTGCAGAGCGTCATGGACTACATCACGGCCGGCGATATCCCCCGCCCGCGCTACCCTCGGTTCGAGCCACGAGCACCGCCCGACGACAGCGACGACGCAGCGGCGACGACGACGCCGGCAACTTAGAAGGCCACGACTACCGGTACAACGGCGGTGGCTATGAAGACTACGAGTATGCATATTATACGCCTAGGCGGGAGTATGACTAAATCACTCCAAAATTAATGTATGCGGGAGTATGACTTAGTCACTCCAAATTTCCTGTATGCGGGAGTATGACTTAGTCACTCCAAATTTCCCGTATGCGGGAGTATGACTCGAATCACTCCAAATTTCATGTATCATCAGTGCTATCTCGAGTCAATTGAATCATTCGAAAATGGACACCAAACACATCACGGGTAATATAATTCACATGATCCATTCAATAAATTTTGGTACAATAAATTATTACACATCATTTCTTTCCTTGTGTCCCTGCTTGCTTACGATTGTGCCGTATCCATGGAGCATCCTCATCATTTAACTTAATGCTTGGGTCGGTGTTCACTTTGAAGGGCGGAATTTCAGCAAACATATTATAATCTTCGACATGTCTGTCTTGTCCTCCACTCCCACGATGTTTCTTTTCCCCGAAAGAACAATGTGGCGCTTTGGATCATCGCATGATGTACTCGATCGTTTTCTTATCTTTCCGTTTCCTCGGTTTGCTACTCATGTCCTTCACATAGAAAACCTGAGCGACATCTTTCGCTAGGACGAATGGTTCGTCAAGGTAACCAAGATTGTTGAAATCCACCATTGTCATTCCGTATTGCTAGTCCACCTTTACCCCACCTCCTGTTAGCTTGAACCATTTGCACCGGAACAAAGGGACCCTAAAGGAGGGTCCATAGTCAAGTTCCCATATCTCCTCTATGTAACCATAATATGTGACCTTTTGCCCATTCTCGGTTGCTGCATCAAAGCGGACACCACTGTTTTGGTTGGTGCTCTTTTTATCTTGGGCGATCGTGTAAAATGTATTCCCATTTATCTCGTACCCTTGGAAAGTCGTTATAGTCGAAGATGGTGTCTTGGCCAACATGTACAGCTGATCTACAACATCTTCGTCACTCATTAAATGTTTTCTCAACCAACTGCCGAAAGTCTCCATGTGGGCCTTCCTAATCCAGGATTCAGGCTTTCCAGGGTTGCCCGAGCATAAAATATTCTTGTGTTTCTCAAAGTACGAGCCACCAAGTCGGAATTGGTCGAACCGTGTGGTGTGCTTCGGTCGAGAGAATGGCCGTCCATACATATCGTTGATTTCCTTCCGATCGTGCCTTTTCCACTTAGTCTCCCCTCGTGCCGCGATCGAGGAAGACCAATCGGCTTAAGGTCGGGAACAAAGTCAACACAAAACTCAATTACCTCCTCATTTCCATAGCCCTTGGCGATGCTTCCTTCTGGCCTAGCACGGTTACGAACATATTTCTTTAATATTCCCATGAACCTCTCGAAGGGGGACATATTGTGTAGAAATACAGGACCGAGAATGGAAATATCATCGACTAGGTGAACCAGGAGGTGCGTCATAATATTGAAGAAGGATGGCGGGAACACCAACTCGAAACTGACAAGACATTGGATCACATCGTTCTGTAACCGTGGTAGAACTTCTGGATTGATTACCTTCGAGAGATTGCATTGAGGAATGCACATAGCTTCACAATGGCTACTCGAACATTTTTCGCAGGAGCCCCTCAAAGCAATCGGAAGCAATTGCGTCATAATCACGTGGCGGTCGTGAGACTTCAGGTTTTGGAACTTTTTCTCCGCCATGTTTATTATTCCCTTTATATTGGACGAGAATCCGGACGGGACCTTCATATTGCTCGGGCATTCAAAAAAGATGACCTTCTCTTCTTTTTTCGGAGCGTAGTCGGCACGACCTTGAAACCGTTCCGGATGCGGGTCATCAGGGTCTTTCAAACTTTGCTGGTCCTGCCGTGCTTCCTTTGTATCATTTGACTTCCCATACACGCCCAAGAAGCTTAGGAGGTTCACGCAAATATTCTTCGTAACGTGCATCACGTCGATTGCGGAGCGGACTTCTAGGACTTTCCAATATTCTAGCTCCCGGAATATAGATTTCTTCTTCCACATGGCTGCGTGCCCGTCAGCTCCCTTCGGAACTGATTGTCCGCCAGGACCCTTTCCAAAGATGACTTTCAAATCCTTGACCATATCAAATACCTCAGCACCGGTGTGTTCCGCGAGCTTCGGCCGGTGATCTGCCTTGCCGTTGTAATGCTTGCCTTTCTTTCTTCATTGGATGACCTTTCGGAAGAAATCGACGATGCCCAAGGTACACGTTCTTCTTACAATTTGGCAAATGTACACTTTCGGTCTCATGTAAGCGAGTGCGTGCATGCATTGTATCCCTTATTTGACAGTCCCGAAAGGTTACTAAGAGCAGGCCAATCGTTGATGGTTACGAAAAGCAACGCTCGTAGGTCAAATTCCTCTTCTTTGTGCTCATCCCACACACGGACACCAGGTCTACCCCACAGCTGTAAAAGTTCATCAACTAATGGCCTTAGGTACACATCGATGTCGTTGCCGGGTTGCTTCGGACCTTGGATGAGCACCGGCATCATAATGAACTTCCGCTTCATGCACAACCAAGGAGGAAGGTTGTAGATGCATAGAGTCACGGGCCAGGTGCTATGGCTGGAGCTCTGCTCGCCAAAAGGATTCATGCCATCCGTACTTAGACCAAATCTTATGTTCCTTGCGTCAGCTGCAAAATCTTTGAACTCTCTGTCGATCTTTCTCCATTGCATTCCATCTGCGGGGTGTCTCAACTCCCCGTCCGACTTACGGTCCTCTTTGTGCCATCGCAACAACTTGGCATGCTCTTTGTTCCTGAACAGACGTTTCAACCGTGGTATTATAGGAGCATACCACATCACCTTGGCGGGAACCCTCTTCCTGGGTTTCCGGCCCTCAACATCGTCACCGGGGTCATCGCCTCGATCTTATAACGCAATGCAGTGCATACCGGGCATTCATTCAAATTCTCGTATTCACCGCGGTAGAGGATGCGATCGTTGATGCATGCATGTATCTTCGGAACCTCTAAACCTAGAGGGCGAGACAACCTTCTTTGCTTCGTACGTGCTTGGCGGGCAACTCGTTATTCTTTGGAAACATATTCTTCAACATTTTCAGCAAGTTTTCAAATGCCGAGTCAGCTACACCTGCCTGTGCCTTCCATTTCAGCAAATCCGAGTGTGCAGCCCAGCTTTTTCAGACCATCATCGCATCCGGGGTACAGCGCCTTCCTGTGATCCTCTAACATGCGATCCAAATTCCCCCTCTCCTTTTCAGTTTCGCAGCGTCTCCGTGCATCAGCAATGGTCCGACCAAGATCATCAACGGGATCATCACGTGCCTCTTCTTCACCTTCCCCTTCACCTTCGAGCATCCTCCATGAAAGTATCACCGAAATGAGCAAGATAGCTTTCATCGATGAAATCATCCCCTTCTTCATCTTCTTCCATTATAACCCCTCTTTCTCCATGCTTGGTCCAACAATTATAGCTTGACATGAAACCGTGCCGAAGCAGGTGCATGTGAACATCTCTTGAGGAAGAGTAACCCTTCGATTCTTACGGTTAACACATGGACAGATAACAAAACCCCCCGCTTGTTCGCATTAGCCACTACGAGGAAATCTTTCAAACCCGTACTGAACTCGCCGGAGAGTCGGTTACCGTACATCCATTGCCGATTCATCTGCATTATTATAATATAAAATATATAATTAACCATCATGCATTTGTTAAACTAACTAGCTACAAACAATATAAATTAAACAATGAACTACACACACATGCATATTTTATCAATGACACATCAAAGGTTCAAGTTGCTAACCGCGACCGAGGAGGAAAAAATAAATGAGAAAGCTCAAGTGTGGCTCCAACACTTCATATCATGTTTGTTTCATGCTCTTGGGGCATTTCATCAAACACTTTATGTGCATAAGAGGAACCAAAAGCAAACCTACCACTCACTTGTGAAGTTTGTGAAGAGAATGGCTCCAAATGGCTAAGTGTTGGCTGCTGGATGGGTATATATAGGGGAGGGGCTTTAGTCCCGGTTGGCTTGGCCAACCGCGACTAAAGGCCTTCGGGCACCTTTAGTCGCGGTTGGCCTGGCCAACCGCGACTAAAGCCCCCCACGTGCACCAGCTAGCCACCGTGCGCCCGGGCCCGAGCCTTTGGTCGCGGTTCGCCACACGAACCGCGACTAAAGACCCCATTAGTCGCGGTTCCTTTACCTTCGCGACGTATGGGGCTTCCCGGAAGCCTGTTTTTCTACCAGTGGTTATGGCAAATATCTTCTTTAGAAAAACTTTGGATTTGCAGTTAAACCCAATAACCTTTCATAGTCCAAAAAAAAAGCAAACTACAGTTTCAATATCAAACTTTTTTTTTTTTCTTGAATAAATGAAATGCTTTCCATACATTCCCAGCCCTGGAACATCTATCATTATTCCTTCATTAGTACTATAAAAGTAAATTCAAGGAAGCTTCTAAGATATAGTGAACTCTAGAAGACTGGATTCCACAATTTGATTTTTAGGTGAATGTACTTGGAATTTCATAATCCATGAAACACAACAAATCAATATTTGATCTGATCCATTGATATATAGGACTTTTCCCCCTATTCCCACTTAGATATGACAGCGGAAATTTCAAGTATACCAAACCTTTAATAAACATCTCAGGAAGGTTTTATTAGTTTTGTTAATTATCATGAAGAGGAAGAACTGCAAAATTTATCATATGTGGACATAATTTAGGGAGGCTTAATTTCTGGTGCATTGGCACAGAAATGCAGTTAGAACCTCTATACTATTAGTGGTGTATAGACCATTTTACTGTATATTCCCAGTGTATGAGGGGTTTCCTGCATATTGCACCATGTACATGTACTAGCCTTTGGCCCAACAATGAATACTAGTTGCTCATTGACAACATGGTATCAGAGCTCATGGTCTAGCTATTTGCATGCTGCAACTCCGTACTCGATCCGCGCCGCCGCCGATGATCTTTCCGGTCGTCGCTGCTCCACTCCTTTCTTCCTCTCTCATTCCACGAAATTTAGTCTTTTTTGGCCGATTTAGAGCTTCAAATCAAGCTCTCCGGTCGGCCCCGTCGAGCTCTCCGTCCCGGTCGCCGCCGGCCAGCCTCCGTCTCGGCTGCCGCCGTCCTTGGCCGGATCTGCCAAGCCAGGCTCTGCCCCTGGTCCGGATCGTATTCCTATTAACTGATTCGTGCAAAGAAATTAACAACACGACAGATGATGGACAAAGCTAAATATGCCGGACGAAACGAACCAAACAGCGGAAACACTTTTGTTTTTATTATTAGGTATAGATATGATGTTGCTAACATGTCTTACATTAATTTTAGGGATTCTCCATAAAGTCTCCATTTATTTAGTATTCAACTTTTTGGAGACAGAATACCTCTTTTCAGTATTTTTCATTTTTTAGGAGCAACGACACTTGAAAAAAAAAGCAAGATCAAAGTACACGCTTTGGAATTTTCAAGAAACATACAAAATGCCAAAGTAGACGCCCATGAGATAAACAGGCCGGGAGATTAGGCCCATGGCGGGGATCCTAGCCATCCCATCGGGAGGATCTTCCTCCTCGGTCGTTTGATTGCCTTACGATTTCGCACACTGACATGTTTTGACATAAAAAGGCACTAATATATATCCCATGGTATTTTATTTTTTCGCACATGGAGGCGCGGATCAAAAACATCAAAACAGACACACATTAGTCCGTCGTAGGAGGAAGGTTGGAGGGGGAACCTCTTCCAATCACCTCTATACTCTGGCGGCCTCTCCTTCCTTCAGCAATGACTCCACGTCGCCCTCCACCATGAGAGGGGAGTAGTAAACCCTCTGGACTTTTGGTTGGTGGTAGTATCTTGATCCAAACCCTCTATGGTATTCACTAATTAGAGCCACATGAAGTGCTGACTGGCCATATATGTGTTACCTTGATGGTGTTTCTGGTGGTGTGAGATGATACATGTTATGCATCTATCGTTGTTTTGGAACTTTTATAGTTTGTCATACTTTGGAAGCACATTATGATTGTCTATTGCATCGGTTAAGATTTTTGAGTTACACTTAATGCCTTGTTTACCTATGTCATGTTGTGTTTGACAACACCAAGTGTAGATAGATGAGAGGGGTGCGGGATGTGCGCGACAAATAAACCTTTGCATGTGCTTTTATATTTGTATTTTTATATGAATTAAGAAGTATGATGTATGTAGATGTGCCCGGTATTGGAGAACCGAGTAAGAGAAACAATATGGCTTACTATCAACAAAAGAGAGACCTACATCCTTTGGCATATGCGTACCTTAGGATAAATGAGAACATTTACTTGGGGCTAAGTGACAATACTGGCAGTAACGGAGCTTGCAAGGAAAAAGTGGGCGGGCTAGTAGGATTAAGGAGACTAAGGAATGGTGTGTTCCATCTCAAAAATAATAATAATATCTCCGGTAGAAAATGTATAGTCACTAGCTCTTTAAAAAAAGCCGTTACAAACTGAAGTAGGAGTAATAACTAACTACTCCTTTCGTACTGGTTAATTAGGCCGGCACGTAGGATCTCAGCATCCTTTTGAAGCCCATAACAGATTGCTTTTAGATGGCTCGTAGGACCAGACAAATTTCTGTCCAATGTTGCTACAAGATTCATATTTTAGAGATGTTTTCAATAATATACTATGGATGTGGGTGTTTCAGTGGACCATTCATTTGTTTTGAGATTCCGATAAAAAGAGAAAATAGAGAGCTATTTTTCCATCTACCTTGGATTATGACAAAAGCATCTACACCCATGCAGGTATGTACAAAATTCATTCTCGTTTTGTCTTTCATGGACTGCAAAAAATATTGTCATTTCGTGAAATTGTATGTATACATGCGGATTTTTTTTGATACATAGAAATATACTTTTTAGATGGAGAGAGCAGATGCATCCGGCATCCCAATTAAATATAGGCAATATCAGTAGTTGGTAAATAACATCCTACTCACACACAACCGAAAAAAAAAATCCTACTTCACTTGTCACCGCCAGCAGGGAAGCTGTGATGTATGTTGTCACGCATGTTTAGGCGATGGACCAGTGCGCGTGCATGTCTCCTAAGCTACCCAGGGCGAGCCAAGAAGAATCTTCGGTCTTGCGCTTCTTCGCCGGCGGCGGCGGCGCCCCCTCCTGCGGATGACTGTACGGTGGACCGTCGAGGACCGTGACGGATCTGTACTTGCGCCTGGAGAGGAACCGCTGCAACGACGCCTTCCTCGCGATGGGTATGTCCACCAGTTCCGTCGCCGGCGCGGCCGCAGTCGGGGTCGCCGCCGCCGCGGCGTACCGGATCAGCTCGGCGGCCCCGGCCGGCGTGCAGCCGTCGAGCACCACCACCCTCCCTCCGTAGAAGATCGTCAGCTGCTGCCCCCCGTCAGCCGGCCGGCCGTCGGGTCCCTGCACAGCCCCAGCGCCGTACGCCGACATCCGCATCGGCATCGCCACCGGGACGGCCGGCTTGACGAACCGGCTGAGTTTGCCGCAGGCCACGGCGAAACGTCGGGTGGCGGCGGCGGAGTCCGTAGTCGCGGTCGCCATCGGCGGCATCTCGACTGTGCTGGCGAGCCGAGATCGACGAGAGGGAGGGTTTCGGCGGTGTCGATCAATGGCTTCTGCTGGCTCCAAACCAACCGTGCGTGCTCGAATGACCGACTGGATCGTGGGTGGCTCATCGAGGCGGGTTCTTTATAGCGAAGAGACGAGGAGTTGGTTATGATCGTGCGGTGCGGCAATGGATGGATCAAGAGGGGACGTGGAGGACGTGAGGAAAAACGTGGGGGCTAGCATGCTCATTGCGCGATGCGATGGACAAGGAGAGGGGAAGCCAAAGGGAACCGTTTGCGAGTTTCAATTTTATCGGATGTCCCCGAAGGGACGTTCGCGAGTTTGAAATGGTCATTTCCGCGCTGGCGCGACGATCCGCAACCGCGCGCCCTCCCTCCCTGTTCTGGGAAAAGAAAACATGGCAGTAATAGTAAAGGAGAGCCTGTAACAATCTGTAATAAGCTTATTATGTTTCTAGCTGGATGGACGAAACGGATTGCCCTATCTATCGACTCGTATATATCGGGTTTCGCGTGCCTGTCTAATTCCTCGCGGGAAGAAACACTATTAAAAAAGAGGGCATTAGCACCGGTTTGAAATGGCTATATTTAATTAGTGGATGGGCAACCGGTGCAACTCATTCAGTGCTAAAGGTCCCCCTCCCCTTTAGCACCGGTTCAGTTGCGAACCGGTACTAAAGGGACACCACGTGGCTCGCAGAGGAGCGCCCGGGCGGAGGACCTTTAGTACCGGTGCTAAAGGTTTCTGCCGCAGCAGCGTTTAGGGGCCCTTCCCTGCCGCGGCAGGGAATTGCACTAAAACGCTGCCGCGGCAGGGAATTACACTAAAACGCTGCCGCGACAGAGAATTTCACCAGAACGCTGTCGTGGCAGAGTCTGCCTCCATTTGAAACACGTTATAATGCACACACATATATATAGGAAACCATTGTATTACATAAAAAAACGTTATGAATATATCGATCGAAGTGACACACGCTCATGCATATATTTCTACATCAACTTCCAAAATAATTTCTCTCCAAAATTTGGGGGGGGGGGGGGCTGATGGTATGCTCTGTTTGGATCTATGACTTGCTCAAGTAAGAATCCCGCCAATTCTTCTTGAATTGCTCGTACACGCTCGGTTGTTAAAAGACCGTCCCGCGACCGTTGGATCTAATAATTTCAAGAAGGTGGTCAGTATATATATATAAATATATATATGTGAATGAAGCACAAGGTGATAAATAAAATTATGAATGTTGCTTACGTACTTCAAGTTGATCTAAAATTTTAGCCCCCTGGTGGGTCGTCTGGCGAATGAACTCGCAAATGTAGAATCCGTATAAATTATTCCCGTTCTCTTGCCTCAAGCACTTTACGAGAACAAAGTTCAATCAAAATAATAATCAAGGATAGTAATAATTGCATTGAAACTAGAATCAAAGAGATGCGTGGCCTAGCTAGTAGTACTTACCGGTACAGGTCTAATTTCATTAGCTCTTTAAAAAAAGCCGTTACAAACTGGCGGTGGAGAAGGTTCACGCGGTGGCGGAGAAGGCTAGCGCGATGGAGACGGGAAAGGCGATGGAGACGGTTGACGGACTGGAGACGGCTGCATCGGTGGAGAATGCTGGCTCGGTGGAGACCTTGTTGGCACCGTTCAACCCGGAATCATAATGAATTCCTTTCGCGATAGAACTATAGTGTTCTTGGCTTCTCCCAGCTCTAGCAAATCCCCTCCACCGGCAGCGGCCCATACCCATCCATAACTTGATCCACCATGGCAAAAGCGTAGCCATGTGGAACCGGTCTGCAGTGATATCTTTGATTAGGTACTTCCGGTAAGACATAGTCGATCGCCCCCTTGAGCGATAAATAGCCCATCACTTTGACATGTAGCTCACAAGGGGTGTTGACTCTGTGATATGATCCACAGGGTAGCGAGGAGCCATCGGCGGATCCACATTTGCATCATCACCCGGCAGCTCCGTGGAAGCCACGCTGCTTTTCCGCTGAGATCCCTGCCTGGTAGCATCGAATGCAGCTTCTTCTATCCGTGGATTAGCTTGAGGTTGGGTGACCATTTGGGAGCTTGACATTATCTGCCTCACTTTCTCCTCTAGCTTAGAACGTGTTCTTGAACCACTTCCTTTTGCCTCTGACGGCTTCTATTGGGATATTTCTTCTTTTCTGCAGGAAACCCAATATACCACGGTTTGGAACCTGCTATGGTTCGTGTTCATCCTGGGTGTCCAGGATTGCCAAGGGCACGGGCGAGCTCGTTCTTCTCTCTTTCGGGATGGAACTTCCCCTCTTTAACTTCCTTTGCAACATTTCTAAAGGCTTCGATGGGAAGTGGGTTTTCCTTATGTCTTGGTGTATATATACATTTCCCTTGTGATTTCAACGTGCCCCCATGCGTGTAATACCAATCCCTTGACCGCTGGTTCCATTTCAATACCTCTGGCCGGATCCCATTACCAATTAGTTCATCCTCCCATTTCTTCCACTTAGGCCAGCCAGCCTTGTAGCCTCCTTGCCACAAGATATGATAGTATATCTTATCAGCAACATTTTTCTTATTGGTGGCTGACCTTTTCTTTGCCCTTTCCGATATCTTGTACTCCAAAAATTCCTCCCAGTGGTCTTTTATCTTCTCATAGGGTCCATTGAAATCCGAACTATTTTTTTCCTTGACAAACCAGTTGTCCAATTTCTTCTTCTAGCCGTTGAGCCGTGTTGCCATTTTCTTAAGAGCCCACTTCTTGAATCTTCGATGTACGATATTCAGCTTGGGATCCTCAGGGTCTGGCCTGTCATTCTCACGTTCAGAGTCAGTTGGCTCCGGTAAGATGAAATTTACCAGGAGCTTCCTAAACATCATAATTTTGGATCTCGTGTCGACATAAGTAACTCCTTCCGCATTAGCAGGTTTCTTCAATTCCTGAGCGGTGATCGGGATGGTGACCCTAACAATAACTCCGCATTGACTTACAAACTTTTTTGCGTGAGCGTGGGAGCAATCGGTTCGCCCACTTCAGCGATTTCCGTGATGATGCACCTTTCATGGTCTTCCATCTTTCTAGCCGCGCCTCGTTTACTTCCAGTAGATTTTGTTGATCGGGAGGTCTAAAAGAAGAAACAACGTTAATATATGTATATGCACAAATCTGGATGGTCTGATGTGTCTTTGCGGGCTCTACGTGGCCCCACTAGTCAGCAGATAACTGTCAAAGTTGTTGACCCGTTGGGCAACTGGCCGTTCCAGCACTTGTGAGGGTTTCAGACAAGGGCTTGGGCAAAACTGAGGAAAAACTAAGCGGCTGGGGAAAACTGAGCACAACTAAGAATTCGAAGGCACGAAAATAGAAATCCCTATTATTTTTGGGTTTCACTAGCTTAATTTGGTACCATTTGGACTATGTAGTACTCACAGGTGGACTACAAGCCTGAAATCATCGCTGATCCATAGTACCACAGGTTCAACGACAATGATACCTAGCCTTGCTGCATCAACGACGCACCCTCGACAAAGCCTTTCCTTTCGATGGTATGAACACATGTGGCGGTCCTACGCCTCTACATAACACAACTTGGTCATGTTTAGCTAAATTCTAGTAGATAGATAGGATCACACAATAATATGCATTTTTAGTGTGTTATGCTCAATTATAGCGTTCATGATTATATTTGTCGGATGACATAAGGTGTGCCTTTGTTTGTTGGGTTGATCTTGAGTGGCCTTCAAGACTGGAACATGCACTGAGCATGTAGGAAAACAGCTAAGGTGTATGAATTGAATTGAAGAAGCAAAAAACGGTATGTTGTCATAGCGCACGTGTGTAGAGTTCTGTTGTTATCTCGTGTCGGGTTGTTTGGAATTTATCACATGTTATATCAGTTGTTGGAGATACTCATATCTTACTTTAATGTTAACAATTAAAATTGTGAGCCTCTTTGCGAAAGCATCGGATTTTTGTCTCGCTAATGTTTCCTATGACCCCGAGTTTTTGTTATCTTTTCTGACATTGAGCGGCCTACCCATATGTGGGGGGGGGGGGGGTAGGACCCCATCATACACTACATTTTCTCGAGTCTGTTTATTAGGAGCCACAAGCTTGGTTTTAGTTGCTCATATGCACGATATGCACGATTTAATTCATGTTGCCTTCGGGTATTCATGTTACTGTACATCATCTCGTGGAACGATTAGCGACAGCAGGTTATTCACACTTAGCTTAGTCGTTGGCACACACCTCTACGTTTGTATCGGAGTACAGCCGAACTTCGTCATGGGTAGCTAGTTTTTGTTGTAATAACCTGTTTAAATTGTTGTATAAATGATACTAAGGCCAATGGCTTTGCATATTTTTAATTATTTATTTCTCAACAAAAACTGTCAAGAATCACTTAGGCCAATGAGTTGTAATAACTTTTTATTTTTCAAATAGAAAATCCATTTGGGCTGGTCTAATTGGAGGTGTCCTTGTTGACGCACACAACCAAAGGCA
Organism: Lolium rigidum; assembly: GCF_022539505.1. Lineage (NCBI taxonomy): Eukaryota > Viridiplantae > Streptophyta > Magnoliopsida > Poales > Poaceae > Lolium > Lolium rigidum. The sequence goes on along the minus strand of NW_025900964.1, from coordinate 130,354 downwards.
TACGCGGCTGCTAACTGTGGCTGCTAACTTTGGTACGCTCGCGTGTCGCTAGTATGACGCACTGCAGATAAGTTTTGGACCAGGGGCGGTCGGGGCCCACTTACTAGTCACGTGTTTCCTTCGGTGGTACGCTGTTCATGCGCGTATCAATCGCGTGTTGTTTTTTTCGCGCACTTCTAAAAAATAGAGTCACGTGCGCTGGTGTAGGTCCGCTGCCAATAAGCTTGCCCCTATAACATTTCTCTAATAGTGGACAAAACATATAAAACTTATATAGAATTTTTTTTAAAAAATTATACGTGCGCACATACATTGTTGAGATGTACATAGATTTTTTTTTACTGAAACTTGTTGATAATCAGAAATATATTTTTAGATGGAGAGAGCATGCGCCGAATTAAATTTCGGCAATATCATATCAGTAGTTATTAATAACATCCTACTCACCCTGAAAAAAATAAAAAAATAATAACATCCTACTTCGATCACTTGTCACCGCCAGCAGGGAAGCTGTCACGTCACAGGTCGATGCATGTTTAGGCGATGGATCACTGCGCGTGCATGTCTCCTAAGCTACCCAGGGTGAGCCAGGAAGAAGCTTCGGTCTTGCGCTTCTTCGCCGGCGGCGGCGGCGCCGCCTCCTGCGGACGACTGTACGGTGGATCATCGAGGGCCGTGATGGATCTGCCCTTGCGCTTGGAGAGGAACCGCTGCAGCGACGCCTTCCTCGCGATGGGTATGTCCACCAGCGCCGTCGCCGGCGCGGCAACAGGCGGGCTCGCCGCCGCCGCTGCGTACCGGATCAGCTCGGCCGCCCCGGCCGGCGTGCAGCCGTCGAGCACCACCACTCTCCCCCCGTAGAAGATCGTCAGCTGCTGCGCCCCGTCAGCCGGCGGGCCGTCGGGTCCCTGCAAGGCCCCAACGCGCGGCGCCGCGCCGTACGCCGACATCGGCATCGGCACCGGCCCGGCCGCCTTGACGAACCGGCTGAGCACGCCGCAGGCCACGGCGAAACGTCGGGCGGCGGAGTCCGTCGTCGCGGTCGCCATCGGCGGCATCTCGACTGCCGGACGCGCGTGCTGGCGAGACGAGATTGACGAGAGGGAGGGTTTCGGCGGTGTCGATCGATGGCCTCTGCTAGCTCCACCAACCGTGCTCGATCGACCGACTGGATCGTGGGGTCTCGCGGAGGCGCGCGGTTTCTTATAGAGACGAGACGAGGAGGAGTTTGTTATCATCGTGCGGTGGCGGTGCGGCAATGGAAGGATCGAGAGGGGACGTGAGGAAAAACGTGGGGAAAAGCATGCATGCTGCGGCATGCTCATGGCAGGATGCGTGCGACGCGATGGACAAGGAGCGGAGAAGCCAAAGGGAACCGCTCGCGAGTTTGAAATGGTCATTTCCCCGCTGGCGCGACGATCCGCCTGTTCTGGGAAAACATGATTGACAGTAATAGTAAATGAGAGCCTGTAACTATATCTGTATAATAAGCTTATGTTTCTAGCTGGCTGGACGAAACGGATTGCCCTATCTATGATTTATCGACTTGTATATATCGGGTTTCGCGTGCGTGTGTAATTTTCTCGTGGGAAGAAAAACAATCGGATTTCTTGTGCCTATATATGTGGCTCGGATCAGGACAAGTCCTTGTTAATTTCGGCTTCTGGTTATAATTGGGGATCTGCCCTGCTGGCTTCACATAACTAGGGTTACTATAAGAGCATGCACAATATTGGTGTGGGCGCTAGGCTAGGCCTAAACGCTAGGATATATTTCCTGGTAAATGTGCACTTAAGTTTTCTACTCCTGGCGTCTCAGTGCAATGGACGCAAGAAAAAGAGGCGGGCGCTTGCTCTGTTTTCCTTTCTATACCAGTGAAGCAAGGAAGAAAGGAGATGTGCAGCTGGACTGTTAGAGCATCTCCAGTCGCGTCCCTCAAAAAGCGTCCAGCACAAATGATTTGGGCACGTTAGAGACCGCGCCGGACAAAAAGAGACAAAAAATCTGTACAAAAAAGAGACCCTTCCCAGCCGTGTCCCTCAAACAGCGTCCGGATGCATGCATTTTAATAGAGGGGACCACCCCATGTGGGAAAAGTAGGTGAGAGAAAGTGTGGGGAAAGAGACTAGCATGTGGGGACTAGGAGCTGCATGCATGCATGTGAACGCCTCATTTTGTGTCCGGCGTCCCCGGTAGAGACTCTACATAGAGTCTCTACCGGGGACGCCGGACACAAAATGAGGCGCTAATTAGCTTTGGGGGACGCGACTGGATGACTTTTTTCCCCATTTCTTGTTCGTGGCTCATTTGGGGGACGCGACTGGAGATGCTCTTATGCCTCTGCTGCTAGCGTCCAGCATTGGGAGGGCATGCACTTGGATTGTTTTTAATTCGATAACATCCTCTGTAAGCGTCCTGATTGCTTTTTGGTTTAGAGGGTATCTTTCAGGGGATGAGGGTATCCCCAACCACCTGGTTAGGGATAGAAACAATCCAAATAGTAGTACTCCCTTTGTTTTCTGATATAAATTATATAGATTTTTTAAAGCAAATCTGAAATATAAGACATATTACACTGCACCACTTGTGTGGAGAATTTTTGTAGAAATTCGATTACATTTCGTTATATAATGCGAACTTTTCTATTATCTCACATCAATTAGTCAGGGGTATCTCGCCCAAACTAGTGTACTTTTCCATCCACCTGCACATGCATTCTTTAATTTTCATACTAAAAACTATACGGCCTATATTTAGAAACGGATGGAGTATAGTACTCTCTCCATTTGTAATAACCGTCGTGGTTTTGTCCATAATTCAACTGAAGGCACGACACTTGGAGTATCCCCCAGAATGCACCCTCGAATGGTCTTTGGGCACCCACTTGGAGACGGGCTTCTATGGCCACCTCAAAACATTGTCGGGCTATGGGTCGCCCCCAATACTCTATCTAGCAACCCCGAACCAGCCACAAACCATAGGAGCTGGTCTAGAAGCGCATGCATGCATGCCAAGTCGAACAATGATAGGTGGGCCCTACTCGCTAGTGACCAGACGCCTCCCTCGCCTTTCTTCACCCTCTCGCCCGCCTCTTTGCCAGCAAAATCACCACCACCCCACCTCGATCCGATGTAGCGGAAGTTCCATGTACCGTCTATGGATCGCCGTTGCCGCTCAAGCCCTCGTTTCGGTCTGCCGCCATCTCATGCGGCTCGGGAAACTCCACTCCGCCGCATCCTTCGAAAATTGCCGAGATGGAACGACGATGAGACGTCCAGCTAGTCCGGGCTTGGCGATGTGAGTGTTCTTCACTGATGTTTTTTCTTTGGATGTAGTGTATCATTTTAGGGTTTCACTAGCTTAATTTAGTACCATTTGGACAATGTAGTACTTAGAAGTGGACTACAAGTCTGAGATCATCGCCGATCCATCGTACAACGGGCTCACCCACAATGATGCTCGGAGGTGGATGCAAGCCTGATATCATCCCCAATCGATCGTAACACGGGCTCACCAACAATGATGTCCAGCGTTGCCGCATCCATGACCGCATCCGGAACAAAGCCTTTGATTTCGAAGGTATGAGCCAAGTTGGCGGTTCTGCGCCGGTACACAGCTGATACTAAGGCCAATGGATTTACATTTTTAATCATTTAATTCTCAACAAAAAACTGTCAAAGAATCACTTAGGTCAATGAGTTGGAATTTCTATTTTGTTTAAAAAAAGACCATTTGGGCTGGTCTAATTGGAGGTGCCGATGTTTCCATGCTGTTATCGGATAGTAGAAATGACGGGACGGACTGGTAGAAATGGATCTGAGGGAGTAGTAATTAATGTTGTAATCTTTTATTTTCGTACGACAACTACAAGTGATCCTGAAGGAAAGGAAAGGAAAGGAAACAACCATCGAGATACCATGGTTTATACCTGCCGGATTCGGAACAATCAGTTAGCCGCAGATGGATCCCGGACAAGAAAAAAGAATGGCGCACGGCTGATCTGCTGCTATATATATTTGTCGCACTTGTTATATCCTTTCTTTCACCGAAAACCGATATGGTACACTGAATCGCGATTCGCAGGAACCTGCTAGTCCGCCACCCGTCAGGCCAAACCCGGCCGCGCGCGAACCGAACGCCTCGAAGAAGCAAGAGTCGGGCCGGTACGTTCGGCGACGCCGGAGGGGAGAGGAAAATAAACGCGCCCACGTACCGGCCAAGTTGGACAAGGCAGGACGGCGACACGGAACGGCTGCCTTTTCCTCTCTGCCAGCCGGAGCCGGCCGATCGAACCCTCTCGCCTTGTCGCCAACTTTCGCAAGTGAAATGGCTATACTTCCCACCAAGCTAGCTAGGTCTCGCAGCTCAACCTTTGTTTCGCCAAGTACAGACGTACAGTACACTCAGAGTAGAGTATGCCTTGGGGTGCACCACCATTGCACATTGCATGCGTCGCATTGGTTAGCTGTTTACGTAGTGTCCTCACTTCCGTCAATTAACTTGTCGATCCTACGCTAGTAGAAACAAGGGCTTTGGTTTTTTTTTGTCTCAGATGGCTTTTGCACCGGATTTGGCACGAACCGGTGCTAAAAGGGGTCATTAGCACCGGTTCGTGGGGCGCAGCCGGCCGAGGGACCTTTTGCACCGGTTTGTGTTACGAACCGGTGCAAAGAGCTATCTTTGCACCGGTTCGTAACACAAACCGGTGCAAAAGGTTCGTCGCCAGGCACGCAGTCAGCCGAGGAACCTGTAGCACCGGTTCGTGTTACGAACCGGTGCAATAGATAGCTCATTTGCACCGGTTCGTAACACGAACCGGTGCTAAAGGTCCCCAGCCCTATTTCAGCTCAGCTACCCAGCCAACCAGCCCACTCACTTCATTTTTGCTAGGAGAAGGTGTGTGTGTTGAGTGCTAACTTGCTTCTCTTTGGCATGCATATAAGGTGCTCGATGAAATGTCTGAGAGAGTGATGCCGCTTGATTTTACACACAACAAAAATGAGATGAGGTGCCGGAGCGACACTTAAGCTTTCTCCTCTTTCTTTCCTCCTCGATCAAGGTTAAGCAACAACTTTACCCTTTCATTTGTACAGTGCTAATTTCCACTATTTATAAATATTATGATGTTTTGTAATAGTTTATTGATAAACTTAATTAATTATTTGATGTAGATGAACCGGCGGCAATGGATGTACGTTGACCGACGTCTACCCGAGTTCAGATCGGGCCTGGAAGAATTTATCAGTGTGGCTCAGGAAAACCCACAGGCGGATTGTTTTATGTGTTGTCCATGTGTTGATTGCCATAACTTGAAGCAATACCCTGAATGGCAAATCATTCACTCCCACCTGCTTTGGAAAGGTTTCATGCCCAGCTATAATTGTTGGACCAAGCATGCAGAAAGAGGGGTTATGATGGAAGACGACGAAGAAGAAGAAGAGGATGATGATATGTACCCTAACTACGGTGATACTGCAACAGGGCATGATGAAGATGAAGATGAAGATGCAGATGCAGGAGGAGGTGATCAAGATGAAGAGGCATCAGATGAGCCCGTTGATGATGATCTTCGTCGGGCCATCGCTGATGCACACAGAGATGCAGAAACAGAAAACGAGAAGCGAAAGTTAAAGGGCATGTTAGATGATCACAAAAAGAAGTTATACCCAAATTGCGAAGATGGCAACACAAAGCTCGGTGCCACCCTGGAGTTGCTGCAATGGAAGGCGGAGGCTGGTATATGTGACAAGCCATTTGAGAAGTTACCGAAAATAATGAAGAGGAGGTTTCCAAAGAATAACGAATTGCCTGACAGTACGTACGAAGCAAAGAAGGTTCTCTGCCCTCTAGGATTAGAGGTGCTGAAGATACATGCATGCATTAATGACTGCATCCTCTACCGCGTTGAGTATGAAAATTTGGAAAAATGTCCGGTATGCACTACACTTCGGTATAAGATCAGGCGAGATGACCCTGGTGATGTTAAGGGCGAGCCCCCTAGGAAGAGGGTTCCTGCCAAGGTTATGTGGTATGCTCCTATAATACCACGGTTGAAACGTCTGTTCGTAAATAAAGAGCATGCCAGGTTGTTGCGATGGCACAAAGAAGACCGTAAGAAAGACGAGAAGCTGAGACACCCCGCTGATGGGTCGCAGTGGAGGACAATCGATAGAGAGCTCCCGGATTTTGCAGATGACGCGAGGAACTTAAGGTTTGGCCTAAGTACAGATGGAATGAATCCTTTTGGGGAGCAGAGCTGCAGTCATAGCACTTGGCCTGTAACTCTATGTATCTATAACCTTCCGCCTTGGTTGTGCATGAAGCGGAAGTTCATTATGATGCCAGTGCTCATCCAAGGCCCAAAGCAACCCGGCAACGACATTGATGTGTACCTACAACCATTATTTGAAGAACTCTTACAGTTGTGGAGCAAACCAGGTGTACATGCATGGGATGAGTACAAACAGGAGTCATTTAACCTACGAGCGTTGCTTGTCGTGACCATCAATGATTGGCCTGCTCTTAGTAACCTTTCAGGACAGACAAACAAGGGATACAATGCATGAACGCACTGTTTAGATGAGACCGAAGGTGCCTATTTGCATAAATGTAAGAAGGTTGTGTACCTGGGGCATCGTCGATTTCTTCCAAAGAGGCACCCCGTCAGAAAGAAAGGCAATCATTTCGGAGGTGAGGCAGATCGCCGGCTGAACCCTGAACTCCGTACCGGTGATGCTTTACTTGATATGGTCAAGGACATAAAAGTAATCTTTGGAAAGGGTCCTGGCGGTCAATCTGTTCCGAATGACGTCGTTACCGGACACGCACCCATGTGGAAGAAAAAATCTATATTTTGGGATCTACCCTATTGGAAAGTCCTAGAGGTCCACTCTTCAATCGACGTGATGCACGTGACGAAGAATCTTTGCGTGAACCTGCTAGGCTTCTTAGGCGTGTATGGGAAGACAAAAGATACACCAGAAGCACGGGAGGACCAGTATCGTATGAAAGTCCCAAAATACAAGCAAGAACAGAATTACAAGGATACAGGGAGTTGCTTAAGTCCTGCCAGCTACGCTCTTACCAAAGCAGAGAAGGATATCTTTTTTGAAGTCCTTTACATTATCAAGGTGCCGTCTGGATTCTCATCAAATATAAAGGGAATTATAAATATGGCGGAGAAAAATTCCAAAACCTGAAGTCGCATGACTGCCACATTATTATGACGCAGTTGCTTCCGGTTGCACTGAGGGGGCTTCCGCCGGAAAATGTTCGAATACCCATTGTGAAGCTATGTGCATTCCTTAATGCGATATCTCAGAAGGTAATCGATCCAGCTAGTCTTCCAAGGTTACATAAGGATGTGGTGCAATGTCTTGTTAGCTTTGAGTTGGTGTTTCCACCATCTTTCTTTAATATTATGACACATCTCCCGGTTCACCTTGTCGAAGAGATTGCCATCCTCGGTCCCGTCTTTCTACACAATATGTTCCCCTTCGAGAGGTTCATGGGGGTCTTAAAGAAATATGTTCATAACCGTGCTAGGCCAGAAGGAAGCATCTCCAAGGGCTATGGAACAGAGGAGGTCATCGAGTTCTGTGTTGACTTTATTCCTGACCTTAAGTCGATTGGTGTTCCTGAATCGCGACATAAGGGGCGACTAAGTGGAAAAGGCACGCTAGGAAGGAAATCAATGATATGTAGGGACGGCATTTCTTTCACTCAAGCACACTATACAGTTCTACAAAGTTCCACCTTGGTGGCCCCGTATATCACTGATCACAAGAATATTGTACGCTCCGAACATCCGGGGCAGTCTGAAGACTGGATTACGCATAAACATATGCATACATTCGGCGGTTGGCTCCGAGAACATCTCATTAATAACAACGATATTGTAGATCAGTTGTACATGTTGGCCGGGTCACCATCTTCGACTATAGTGACTTTCCAAGGGTACGAGATAAATGGAAATACCTTCTACACGTTCGCCCAAGATAAAAAGAGCACCAACCAAAACAGTGGTGTCCGCATTGATGCAACAAACACTAGCAGTGGGAAAAAGGACACATATTATGGTTACATAGAGGAGATATGGGAACTTGACTATGGACCTTCTTTTAAGGTCCCTTTATTTCGGTGCAAATGGTTCAAGCTGGATGGAAAAGGAGTAAAGATAGACCAACTGTACGGAATAACAACAGTGGATCTCAACAATCTTGGTTACAGAGACGAACCATTCGTCCTAGCCAATGATGTGGCTCAGGTTTTCTATGTGAAGGACATGTCCTCTAGACCGAAGAAAAGAAAACATAAGGAAACGAGCTCATCCGATGAGCCAAAGCGTCACATAGTTCTTTCAGGGAAAAGAACCATCGTGGGATTCGAGGACAAGACAGACATGTCGAAGATTATAATAAGTTTGCTGAAATTCCGCCCTTCACAGGTGAACATTGATCCAACCATCGCGTTAAATGCTGAAGATACTCCATGGTTACGGTCGAAGCGATCATAATGTATTAATTATTATCCTGTACCTTGAGCTCATATTGTGAAGCGTTTGTTGTGATATGTATCAGTAACATTGGTCGTTTGAACTAAATGCAATTATCCAAGTTTATTATTTTTCTAGATACACATGTTTGGAAATTATCCTCAGCTACTGGTTGTTGGGTGTATACTAGCAGCTTCCGAGCGGGACTTGCGGGAAGAGTTACTCGGGCAAAGCTTCCGAAGATGTCTAAGACGGCCGGCCATCTAAGACATCTTCGAGAAGCTTCGCCGGAGAGGCTCTTTCCTTCGAGAATTAAGCTCCCGGCCGGAAGCCCTCTTTACCCTAAGCTACTGGTTGTTGGGTGTATATACTAGAAGCTTCCGAGCGGGACTTGCAGGAAGAGTTACTCGGGCGAAGCTTCCGAAGATGTCTAAGACGGCCAGCCATCTAAGACATCTTCGAGAAACTTCGCCGGAGAGGCTCTTTCCTTCTTGGTCGTTGCCTCTCAGGCTGCTCTCTCTACTCTCCCCGGAGGGGGCTATATATAGCAATGTGCCTCCAGGTAATCCCCCCAGATGAGGCCACACTAGATAAGGCAAACACCAGATAAGGCCTCCCCCAGATTTAGCCCCCCATCTTTAGCACCGGTTCCAGCCAGGAACCGGGATAAAATGTATATAAACTAATCCACCATCTTTAGCACCGGTTCAAGCCAGGAACCGGGATAAAAGGGGTATATAATCTAATCCACCATCTGCATCACCGATTCAAGCCAGGAACCGGGATAAAAGGGGTATATAATCTAATCCACCATCTTTAGCACCGGTTCAAGCCAGGAACCGGGATAAAAGGGGTATATAATCTAATCCACCATCTGCAACACCGATTCAAGCCAGGAACCAGGATAAAAGGGGTATATAATCTAATCCACCATCTTTAGCACCGGTTCAAGCCAGGAACCGGGATACGAGGGGTATATAAAATAAAGACAACGACTTTATTGAAATTAAACAAGATACGTTAACTAAACTTAAACTAAAACAACGACAACACGGCTTTATTGAAATTTAACATTAACTAAATTTAAACTAAAATAACAACTTCTACTAGTTCTTCCGCGCATCCACTGCTGCCCTCCTGGCTGCCGCCTCCTGCCACAGCTCCTCCTCACGACGACGGTTATGCATCTCCTCACTATCCAGATCCGCCACACGCGGCCGCTTATGCAGCTCCTGGAGACTCTGCCTCTCAAACGCTTCTATGGTAGCCGCCTCCTCCCACTCCTCTATCTCTGCGAGCTGCGGGTCCACCTCATCCGCTGCTACCCTCCTGGCTGCCGCCTCCTACCGCAGCTGCTGCTGCAGCTCCTCCCACTCCTCTATCTCCGCGAGCTGCGGGTCCACCTCCACCGGCGGCGGGTGCGGCTTTGGAGGCATTGTGCAATGGGCTAGGGTTCAGTGATGAGTGAAATGGGAGACACGGGGGTGTACTATTTATAGAGGGCGTTTAGGCGGGAAATCTCCGCGCTGCGCGTCGTGGCGGGAAAATGTCCAGCGCGGCGTCGTGGCGGGAACATATCCCGCGCGGCGTCCTAGCGGAAACCCGCGCAGCGTCGTGGCGGGAAAATGTCCAGCGCGGCATCGTGGCGGGAACATATCCCGCGCGGCGTCGTGGCGGAAACCCGCGCAGCGTCGTGGCGGGAAAATGTCCGCGCGGCGTCGTGGCAGAACATATCCCGCGCGCGTCGTGGCGGAAACCCGCGCAGCGTCGTGGCGGGAACTCGATCCCGCGCGAAACAGATAAAAAGGCGGGAAGAAACTAGCAAAAATTTCAGCCGAGCTCGGACCTTTTGCACCGGTTCGTGGCTGGAACCGGTGCAAAAGGGTCTACCCGTTCTCCACGTCGTCAACTACCGGCGCGCCCACCCTTCTTCCCCATTCGCGCGAGGAGCGTTTTGGACGCCGGCAAGCTGCCAAATTTCGCACGCCCGCCGCCGCCGCCCGCCGCCCGCGCGCGCCGCCGCCGTCCGCGCCGCCGCCTCGCCGTCCGCGCCGCTCGCCGCCCGCGCGTCGCCGCCCGCCTCGCTGCCGCCTCGCCGTCGCCCACGCGCCGCCGCCCGCCCGCCGCGCGCCCGCGCCTCTTCCTCTCCGCCGCCGCGCCCTGCTGCTCTTCCTCCTCCGCGCCATCGCCCGCGCGCTGCCGCCCGCCCGCCCGTGCCGCGCTGCTCCTCTTCATCCTCCGCGCCGTCCGCCGCCGCCGCTCTCGAGTGAGGCGCGCCGCCCGCCGCCCCCTGCCTCCTTTTTTTTGTTTTAGTTAGTTTTTAGTTACAAATTTTAGTTAGGAAATTTTAGTTAGAAATTTTAGTTAGGAAATTTTAGTTAGAAAAAATTTAGTTAGGAAATTTTAGTTAGAAAATTTTAGTTAGGAAATTTTAGTTAGAAATTTTAGTTAGGAAATTTATTTAGAAATTTTAGTTAGAAAAAATTTAGTGTGTTAGAAAAAAGTTAGGAAAATTTGGAAATTTTAGTGTGTTAGATGTGTTAGGAAATTTTAGTATGTGTTAGATTTTAAATAGTATGTGTTAGAAAAAAGTTAGGAAAATTTGGAAATTCTAGTATTTAGATGTGTTAGAAAAAAATTAGATGGAATATGTAAGTACTTTGATTAGTATGTGTTAGATGGAATATGTAAGTACTTTATTTAGATGTGTTAGAAAATTTTAGATGGAATATGTAAGTACTTTATTAGTATGTGTTAGAAAATATTTAATTACTTTGATTCATACTCATAAGTAGTTTATTCAAATTCAATATTATATTTGTTAGTTTGCATACGATGCCGCGCCCTCCGCGTCCTGGAGCTAGGACAATTTTAGAGGAGATGCAGCAGATGGGAGAAGTTCGGGACTCGGCTCCGCCGGGGTGGCACTGGGAGGTGTTATCTTCCGGGGCGCGCACCTTCGTGCGGAATCCGGGTCCCGTCGTCGACCCGGATATTCTCTGGTGGAGGTCTTATGGGCCACGTTCGTTTCGAGAGGAGCCGGCCCCGCCGGAGGAGGTAGCTCAGCGCATTGCAGCGGAGGACGAGCACGTTCGCCGTTACATGTATGCGTTAGACACCATGTATAGGACCGGACGATCAGTTATGCAGGGATCTCATGTTAGCTATGCTCCCATTGTTGTTCCGTGGCTTTGGGGGTTCACCCAGCGCGGCTCAGGACCCGGTCGGCGCGTTATAGGACCCGGTCAGTGCGGTTGAGTGGTTGTAGTAGTGATTGATGTATTAGGGTTAAATAAACATGAACCCGATCTATGTATGCATGTAATCGCACTATCTCGCTTTCAGCACTATATTATCGATCCTTAGTTAAGAACTATATATGTATTGAGCATTATCCTTAATTAGTACCTATATATATGTATAACTCATATTTTGATCATGTATTGAGCATTATTCTTAATTACCTGTAAGTCTTTGTAAACTTGTAAGTCTTTGCGAAACTAGCTTCGTTGTGTTTATAGCATTAGAATAACTTATAAGTCTTTGCAGAAACTATGGAAAGAGACCTAGAACAAGAATACCTCGTCGAGGAGATTATCCGTGAAGATGACGATATCACCTCTATTTACCTAAACCAATCCGGCGAGGGAGACGAGCGAACCCGAGGAGACGGCTCCGATGAGGAAGATGAGCAAGACCACCGTGGAGACGGCTCCGGTGAGGGAGAAGGTGACGACTGCGAGGGAGAAGCTCACGGCGCCGAGGTGTATATATATTAACTAACCAAGCCTACAGATTTGTGCATATACATATATTAACGTTGTTTCTTCTTTTAGACCTCCCAATCAACACACTCTACTGGCAGAACTAAACGAGGCGCGGCCAGAAAGATGGAAGAGCATGAAAGGTGCATCATCACGGAAATCGCTATAGACGGTGAACCGATTTCTCCCAAGGATCACGCAAAAAAGTTTGTAAGTCAATGCGGAGTTATTGTTAGGGACACCATCCCGATCACCACTCAAGAATGGAAGAAACCTGCAAAGGCGGACGAAGGAGTTACTTACGTCGATACGAGATCCAAAAATCTGATGTTTAGGAAACTCATGGTAAATTTCATATTTCCGGAGCCAGCTGACTCTGATAGTGAGAACAACAGGCCAGACCCTGATGATCCCGAGCTGAATAGCATACAACGAAGAGTCAAGAAGTGGGCTCTTAAGAAGATGGCAATGCAGTTCAACGACTATAAGAAGAAATTGGACAACTTCTTTGTCAAGAAAAAGAAGACTCCAGATTTCAACGGCCCCTATGAGAAGATAAAAGACCACTGGGAGGCATTTGTGAAGTACAAGACATCGGAGAGGGCAAAGACAAGGTCAGACGCCAACAAGAAAAATGCTGCTAATAAGATGTACTTCCATACCATGGGGCGAGGAGGCTACAAGGCTGGCAGACCTAAGTGGGAGAAATGGGAGAATGAACTAATTGGAAAGGGGATCCAGCCAGAGGTCCGAAAATGGAACCAACGGTCAAGGGATTGGTTTTACGCGCATGGGGGCACGTTGGACGCACAAGGGTTCTGCATATATACACAAAGACATCGGGAAAACCCACTTCCCATCGAAGCCTTTAGAAATGTTGCGAAGGAAGTTGAAGAGGGGAAGTTCCGTCCCGAAAGAGAGAAGGACCAGCTCACACGCGCCCTTGGGAATCCTGAACACCTAGGACGAACACGCACCATACCAGGTGGCAAGCCGTGGTGTATTGGGTTTCCTGCAGAAACGAAGAAATATCCCGATAGAAGCCGTCAGAAGCAAAAGGATGTGGTTCAAGAACGCGTTGCTAAGCTAGAGGAGCAAGTGAGGATGATAATGTCAGGCTCAGTCACAGTCACCCAACCTCAACCTAATCCGCAGATAGAAGAAGTTGCATTCGATGCTACCGGCCAGGGATCTCAGCGGAAAAGCAGCGTGGCTTCCACGGAGCTGCCTGGTGATGATGCAGATGTGGATCCGCACATGGCTCCTCCCTCCCCTGTGGATCCGCAGATGCCTCCTGATCTCTACCCTGTGGACTTTATCACAGAGTCGACACCTTGTGAGCTACATTTCCAAACGATGGGCTACTTAACGATCAAGGCGGCGATCGGCTATGTCTTACCGCCGCATCCGATCAAAGATACCACTTCAATCCGGTTCCACCTGGATACGCTGTTGCCGGGTGGATCAAGTTATGGATGGGTATGGGCCGCTGAGGCTTGACCACCCTGCCGGTGAAGGGGATTTGCTAGAGCTGGGAGAAGCCAAGAACACTACAGTTCTATGGCGAAAGGAATTCATTGTGATTCCGGGTTGGAAGGCACCAACAAGGTCTCCACCGAGCCAGCATTCTCCACCGATGCAGCCGTCTCCAGTGCGTGAGCCTTCCCCGCCGGCGCGTGAGCCATCTCCGCCGCCGCGTGAGCCTTCCCCGCCGGCGCGTAAGCCATCTCCGCCGCCGCGTGAGCCTTCTCCGCCGCCCAAGTCTAAGGGGAAAATTAGGCGGACCGCTACGACACAGCTGAGTCGTAACAAATCACCGAGACGCAAACAAGAGCCCCTCCCAAGAGTGCCTAAGGTTGCTCCCAAGAGACCTTATGACTATACAGTTGAGGAAAATGCCAAGATTGTAGCTGAACAGCACAAGCAACAAATGTTGAAACTGAAAAAGCCCCAGCTTGAGCCGGAGCCAGCTATATCTCTGGAAAAGAAGTTGAAACTCCTGAAGAACCTTCATCAACCTGAGCCAAGTCTTTCATCGAACTATGACCGGTCTATTCGCAAGTCAAATGTGTTAGCAAAAGACCGGTGGGAAAAAAGTAAGGTAGAAGGGAAACCAGTTCCCCAGCTTGGAGCCCAGAAAAACTCGTGCCCCCCGGTCCAAGTGTATCCTGATGTCCTAGCGTGCCTTGATCCGACGATGGTAAAACTATACAAAGATGAGGCAGAAGCGGCCGGTATGAGTATTCCTGAGTACTTAAGCCGCATCGATGCAGAATTCATGTTCAAGGGTGATGATGTCCAAATAGCATACCAGTACAAGTACGGGCAACCTCTTGTCAGAGCTGAGAAGTTGCCTAATCTATCAACACAACTGCGAAGATCGCATAATTGGTACATGGATGCATGTAAGGATGGTAAGAACTGGATCATGGTGGCAATCACAGATGATCACTACGGGCGAAATGACGTGATGAACATCGAATTTTGTGAATTATTTCAGTTATTCAACCAAGACGCCCTCGACAAATCTCTGCTGAGTGCATACTGTCTGTAAGTATTATTTATGTAATTAAGTCTCTACCGCGGCTCGTCCATTATTGCATGCATATAACCATATTCTCACTGTATTATGCAGAATGAAGATCCGCGAATGCCGCAAGGGGCAAATCTATGATCTTGGGTTCGTTGACCCATATACCGTGAATGGGTATATGATACGTCTCCAACGTATCGATAATTTCTTGTGTTCCATGCCACATTATTGATGTTATCTACATGTTTTATGCACACTTTATGTCATATTCGTGCATTTTCTGGAACTAACCTATTAACAAGATGCCGAAGTGCCGAGTTCCGTTTTCTGCTGTTTTTGGTTTCAGAAATCCTAGTAACGAAATATTCTCGGAATCGGACGAAATCAACGCCCAGGTTCCTATTTTACCCGGAAGCATCCAGAACACACGAGAACCGCCAGATAGGCCTGGAATTAAAACTCGAAACTCGCAAGCCAAACGAGTAACTCGTGACTCGACTCGTCTCGGCTCGAACTCGGTGTATAACGAGTCAAGCCGAGTTTCATATTTTGTCGTTAAACGAGTTCAAGCTAAACGAGCCGAGTTCATTGAACTCGCGAGTAGCTCGTTTAGCTCGGTAAAAATGAATTCGGCCCAAGCCCACTAAAATGCGCAAGTATATTTATGGTTTCTCAACTTGGCAATCTTATGCTGATAATATATTGATCTATATTGAGCGTTGTGGTTTATATTTTTGTGGTACCATAGTCCTAATGCTTGTTTTTCATCATTTATGTCCAAATATTTGGGGAAAATGCATTGTACATTTTACACGTTCTATTTGATAATTTTAAACGAGCTACTCATGAGTTACTCGCGAGCTTTGCGAGTCGAGCCAAGTTTCAAATTCGGACTCGATTGTTAAACGAGTCGAGTCGAGCTAACTCGAATGTTGACCGAGCTTTACCGAGTCAAGCCGAGCTGGCTCGGCTCGGCTCGAATTCCAGCCCTACCGCCAGAGAAGAGGGGCAGGGCCACCAGAGCATACCCCGGCGCGGCCAAGGGGGGGGCGCGCCCCCCTAGGGTGTGGGCCCCCCTTCGACCCTCTGGCGCCGCCTCTTCGCCTATATAAAGCCCCTGGATCAGAAAACCCTACCGCGTTCGACGAAAACCACAGAAACCTTCCAGAGCCGCCGCCATCGCGAAGCCAAGATCTGGGGGACAGGAGTCTCTGTTCCGGCACCCTGCCGGAGCGGGGAAGTGCCCCCGGAAGGATTCTCCATCGACACCGCTGCCATCTCCACCGCCATCTTCATCACCGCTGCTGCTCCCATGAGGAGGGAGTAGTTCTCCATCGAGGCTCGGGGCTGTACCGGTAGCTATGTGGTTCATCTCTCTCCTATGTGCTTCAATACAATAATCTCATGAGCTGCCTTACATGATTGAGATTCATATGATGATGCTTGTAATCTAGATGTCATTATGCTAGTCAAGTGAGTTTTACTTATGTGATCTCCGGAGACTCCTCGTCCCACGTGTGTAAAGGTGACGAGTGTGTGCACCGTGTGGGTCTCTTAGGCTAGATTTCACAGAATACTTATTCACCGTTGAATGGCATAGTGAGGTGCTTATTTATATCTCTTTATGATTGCAATGTGTTTGTATCACTACTATCTATGTGCTACTCTAGTGATGTGTTATTAAAGTAGTTCTATTCCTCCCGCACGTGTGTAATGGTGACAGTGTGTGCACCGTGTTAGTACTTGGTTTGTGCTATGATCATGATCTCTTGTAGATTATGGAGTTAACTATTGCTATGATAATATTGATGTGATCTATTCCTCCTACATATGCATGAAGGTGACAGGTGTGCATGCTATGCTAGTACTTGGTTTAGTAGCGTTGATCTATCTTACACTAAAGGTTACTTAAACATGAGCATTATTGTGGAGCTTGTTAACTCCGGCATTGAGGGTTCGTGTAATCCTACGCAATGTGTTCATCATCCAACAAAAGTGTAGAGTATGCATTTATCTATTCTGTTATGTGATCAATGTTGAGAGTGTCCACTAGTGAAAGTGTAATCCCTAGGCCTTGTTCCTAAATACTGCTGAGTTACTACTGCTTGTTTATTGTTTTACTGCGTTACTACTGCTGCAATACCACCACCATCAACTACACGCCAAGCACTTTTCTGGCACCGTTGCTACTGCTCATACTTATTTATACCACCTGTATTTCACTATCTCTTCGCCGAACTAGTGCACCTATTTGGTGTGTTGGGGACACAAGAGACTTCTTGCTTTGTGGTTGCGGGGTTGCATGAGAGGGATATCTTTGACCTCTTCCTCCCTGAGTTCGATAAACCTTGGGTATCCACTTAAGGGAAACTTGCTGCTGTTCTACAAACCTCTGCTCTTGGAGGCCCAACACTGTCTACAGGAAAGGAGGGGGAACGTAGACATCAGTATACTGTCGACAACTCTCCCAAGGACACGGAGAATAACTTGGTATATGTCTTAAGGAAAAACTCATACAAAAGGGCAATACTATTTCCTTACAACTTCGCGTGAGTGTTACTGTCTTCACACATTAAATCTTTTTCGCTTACTCCATGTGTTAAGTGTAATTGATGAGTTATGCATATATATATATATATATATATATATATATATATGTATATATATATATGTGTCCGCAGGTTTCACTATATCCTGCTAGTCATTGAACCCGACACCGGGATAGTAGAAGTCATGGACTCGAAGAGTAAACCCCTTGAGGCGTGGGGGGACATGGCTGATATCCTCCACAAGGCTTGGAAACGGTTCACCAACAAAGGTCCGGGTTTAAAGAATAAAGAACTTCGAATAAAACATGTACCGGTAAGTACTTGCTAGGCCGCGCATCTCTTTGATTCTAGTTTCAATACCATTATTATCATCCTTGATTATATATATATTATTTTGATTGAACTTTGTTCTCGTAAAGTGCTTGAGGCAAGAGGACGGGAATAATTTATGCGGGTTCTACGTTTGCGAATTCATCCGCCGAATACCCACCATGTGAGGGACATTTTGGAACAACTTGATGTAAGTAAACAACATTCATGGCTTTATTTTATCACCTTGTGTTTCATTCACATACACACACATATATATATTGACCACCATACCTTCTTCAAATTATTAGATCCAACGGTTGCGGAACGGTCTTCTAGCAACCGAGCGTGTACGAGCAATTCAAGAAGAGCTGGCGGGATTCTTACTTGAGCAAGTCATAGCTCCAGACGGAGAACACTATGTGGCCGACATGCAAAATCAAAGTTGATGTAGACATATATATATATATGCATGATCGTGTGTCACTTTGATCGATATATATATGTAATATAATGGTTTGCTATATATATATATATATAT
The DNA here is from genome assembly GCF_022539505.1 of Lolium rigidum. Classification (NCBI taxonomy): domain Eukaryota; kingdom Viridiplantae; phylum Streptophyta; class Magnoliopsida; order Poales; family Poaceae; genus Lolium; species Lolium rigidum. The sequence goes on along the minus strand of NW_025900964.1, from coordinate 112,164 downwards.
ATATATATATATATATATATATATCGACGCGGATTTTCTACCAAGGGTGATAGCTATGCATAGGTTAGCAGCCGTTGGATAGTGGGGCTCCAACTCTCTCCAGGTGCAGATCAAAAAAAGAGCCTGTCATCTCATGTAACACCGTTACGGAATTTGGTGTGTGAGTTGTCGTTTGAAAAAGATAACCGTGACCGATGCTTGGTTGTCGTTTTGGTATCAAAGTTTGACCGTGAATATGGTTCTCGTTTTGGTAGAAGAAAATTTGAAAAAAATACAACCGTGACCGATGCTTGGTTGTCGTTTTGGTATCAAAGTTTGACCGTGAATATGGTCCTCGTTTTGGTAGAAGAAAGTTTGAAAAAAGAACAACCGTAACCGATGCTTGGTTGTCGTTTTGGTATCAAAGTTTGGTTGTCGTTTTGGTATCAAAGTTTGGTTGTCATTTTGGTATCAAAGTTCGACCGTAAAATGGTTGTCATTTTGGCATAATAGGAAGTCCAAAAAATAAAAACAAAAAGAGTGACCTATGTTTAGTTGTGGTTTTGGTTTCAGATTTTGGACGTGATAAAGTTGTCAATTTTTAAATGGTCGTTTTGGTATCAAAATGGACTGGAATGTGCATCCATGTACTCGTGCGGCATAGCCGTGACCAATATACAAACAAAAAAAACTAAAAGTGCAACCAAGCCATGGTATGGCTGGTTTTGTTCCCTAGGTACATTCACAAAATGCGGACGGCTATAGGCCTAGGAGGTAGACGTTGCACTCAGCACTCATCTGTCTGTTGTTGACGTCATTTATTGATCATAGAGATGACAAACGGCAATGCTGGCACGTATTAATATCACAGATGCCGTGACATAATTGTGGAGCGTTGGCGGCAAAAAGCATGATGAGACGGCAGCGCGGCCGCTCATGCCGTGCAGGTAGTGTATTAGTAAAGGAAAAATAATAAAATTCCCAGAAGACGGTCTCCAAAAGCTTGACTAGATGGAAACGATTTCCCATGTCATGTAAGAAGTGTAAAAAGAAATGGAAAAAATCATCCACCTAGCAGCTGCCTTGTCGCATTGTTTAATTTCTCCGATCCGCAGATGATTTTACATTTTCAAACGATTGATGCACATGTGTGGTTCAGTTGAGAAAATTTCGGATCATGAAATTATTTGAGTTGTAGTATATTTTCCAACGATTGCGATGCACATGCACTGAACATTAATATCAGATCCCATGTTCATAAAATAAAAGGTAAAAATTCATCCACGGAACATCAAGTACAACCTCAAAGCTTATGCCCATCTAAGATCACAAAAAATAGCCACAGGTGGATCCAGTCATCCAGATAAAGAACATTCTTTTGGATCTCTAATACAACATGAACCCAGCAGGAACATTCTTTTGAAATATCAGAAAGAAAAAATTAGATGAGAAGGAAAATCTGCAACATGTGGATCTAGACCACGATCTGGAAAAGGATATAAAGCAAATCCAGTTCAGAAAAAATAAACTCGCTCCTTCTTGCCGACGCTGCTGGTCCAGACGCTGGTGTTCATCACGTAGGCTGCCCGCTCGAGTTTCCCATGAACTCGATGTCAATCTCGTCGTGGGTACTGCTCTCCCCGGACATCAGCTGAGCACATCCAGCGACATTGATTTAGCCAAAAGAAAAGAAAAAATAAGCACAAGATGCATACCCTCTGCACGGATGAAATGGATGGGCCTACGTAGAAGGAGGTGACGGTGCCAGCGGAGCCACCGTCGACGAGCTTCATCCGAACGCTGAACTCGCGGTGTAGTTTGACACGGCGGTCGTGTCGTTGATCTACGGGACGTAGGCGTGAAGGTTGGCAAGCGATTCTTGTCGGAGGTGGGGGAGGCGAGGTCGTGCTCCTCGTACTCGAGGACGCCGGATACGTGGAGTTGTCGAAGGTGCCCGAGCGCGTGGTGGCGCAGGGCCGGGCCAGCATGTAGTACCTTGCACCGGGAAATGATGATTTAGCGGTGAGGAACACGTTGCTGGTATGTCCCGGCGCGATGAAGAGGCTTCGACGGTGAAGGGCTTGACGTAGAGCGCGTCGACGTCGACGACGGTGAGCGTGTGGTTGGCGACGGCGAAGAAGAGCTCGTCGTTGAGCGCGACGTTGATGAGCTGGAGCATGTACGTCTTCCCGGGCTTGACCCTCAGTGTGAACGCCCTCCTTCTTCCCGGCGCAGCCGCCGTAGAGCGGGCTGGGGAGGCCACTGCCGTTGAACATGTGTGTGTATAGGAGGCCGACTTATTTGCCTCTTAAAATTCAAAACCTCGACCAAATGGGAAACAACGGATATTTTCTCTTTGCTAGTTGAACGCTGAGTAATAGAAATCGAACATACCATGGCAAGCTTGTTATTTTGCCACGGACCGTACCGTTGCTCCGTGGTAAATTTGGTTCGGAATGTGTATTAGATATTGTATTCTATGGACAGCGATTCCAGTGCATAGCACCTATGATAAAAAAATCCGCGTCCGTGGGTCATCCCCTTTTAAATCCAAAACTAATAGATGCATGGATATGGCTCTCTCTCTTGCTTCTTTTCTGCCCATAGGTCGAACGCGCTAAAAAAAATGCTGCTTGTTTTACTGTTTGCTGCTTGGTGCTTTGCTGTTGGCTGTGCTGATCCGTGCGATCGGTGTGTGCTGGCTCTGCGCTTGCTTTTCACAGCTGTGCTGGATCTGCTAATCTGGGGCAGGACGAATCAACTTTTTTTAAGGATTACCTGCCGTGTGATCACTTCACGGATCAGCGACGCCGTTAGACACGTGTCGATCATTGCATGCGTGCTCACGTATCCATGTGATCACCGAGCTTCATCCGTTACAAATTGGTTGTTGTTTTGGTACCAAAAGGGAAGTAGAATTGATGTCGGCAGCCTATGCCATTTATGGCATGGTATCACTAAAAAATAGTTTGCAACCATGAAACGATGTGGATGGAAGTGATTTGAATATAACGGAGCAGCATGCCGTGCATGTATAATGGACTAACACCGTGTGCTCTGTTTGTGCTCCCTATAGATAATCTAATGGTTGGATTGATGTGCATAGCTATGCCCCATGGTAGCCCACTATTTCCCATATATATATATATATATATATATATTTGAATTGTCTGCATTAATATTATACCGTGTTTCGAATGGGGCAGAGTCTCTGCCGCGGCAGCGTTTTAGTGCAATTCCCTGCCGCGGCAGACTCTGCCGCGGCAGGGAAGGGCACTAAAATGCTGCCGCGGCATAACCCTTTGCACCGGTTCGTATTACGAACCGGTGCAAAAGCTCCCCCGCCGAGCGCCCCACAGCCGGCCACGTGGTGACCCCTTTAGCACCGGTTCGTAAGCCAACCGGTGCAAAAGGGGGGGGCTTTTGCACCGGATGGTTTGCACCGGTTGGCCATCCGGTGCATATGGCCCTTACAAACCGGTGCAAAAGGCCATATTTCTACTAGTGTACGTAGAAATTGTTTGTGTACACGTAGCTTTACGTGATACTTTTGTGTAGGTACATGTACAATTGTATGTGGTACAATACAATATACTACAATACATCCAGTAAAGTAGCATTGCATCTTCAAGCAAGCCATGCGCGCCACTCATGGAGACCATGGCTTGGCTACCAGATGCAGCGGCGCCTTGAGCCGCACAGAGACCCCAAACTGCTCGCTCATGTCCACCTTGGTCGCTCCGTTTGGCAGCTCCCAGTCGAAATGGTACAACAGGCTCGCTAGCGCCAGCTCCATGGCTGGCGCAGCGAACCCAACCCCAGGGCAACCCCTCCTTCCGGCACCAAACGGCACAAAGCTGAAATCTTGTCCCACCATGTACTCTGTTGGGCCATCCATGGCAACAAACCGGCCTGGGATGAACTCCTCTGCATGCTCCCACGTCGCGGGGTCGCGGCCAATAGCCCACACGTTGATCACCACACGCGTCCTCGCTGGAACGCGGTAGCCTAGCAGCTCCGTCTCCTCAACAGTCTCCCTAGGCAAGAGGAGCGGCAGGGGCGCGTGTAGCCGGAGTGTCTCTTTCAACACATCCTTGAGATAGCGAAGCTGTTCGAGATGGTCCTCGGTGACGTGGCTGGTGCCATTGACGGCTGTGCGGATCTCACCCTGGAGCTTGTGCATTTCGTATGGGTGGTTCATGAGCTCCGCCATAGCCCATTCCAAAGTTGCATACGTCGTGTCGGTGGCAGCCACGAACATATCCTGTGTAATCATGCGCACAAGGTCAGACCACACTTTGTAAGATTCACTATCTCACTTATGCACTTTTTTTAGATGTTCTGTTGTTCCTCGATCGTATATGACAATATCTAGTCACATATGATCACACTTCGTAAAATAGGGCTCATACAATTAGTGCCATGAGATCGACACCTATTAATACGGTTGGGTGAAGAGAACATACGTAGCTAAGACAAGAAACAAATGCATCTCTCTCCTTGTTAACTATGCACAATTTGACAAAATCTAACGCGACATGGCACAAAATAGGAAAAGCACGTGGGTCCTCGTTAGGGTACCCTCGGGCTCTCATTAGTTCAATCAAACAATGAACAAGTTTTTAAAATAAAGACGAGATTCCAAATTTTAGTTCATTTGATTGAACTAAGTAGAGTTGAACGGTACCCTAAAGACGATTCACTTGCATTTCTACGTGCGAGGGCGGATAGTTTAATGGTGTGTACGTGGCTTAGACACTAAACGCATGGAAATGATGCTTTACCAAGTACACAACACTGTAGAAGGTGGCTGTTAGCTCGTGGATACAGTCAGCGCTAGCTGTAGCTCTGACCTGCTACGTACTGCTCAATATGTATTTCTTCCTCTTTTCTAAAATAGAATGCATATAATTTTTGATTAAAGATGAAAAATAAAGTCTAACTAACTATGTAAAAGAAATATAAACATCGACAATAACAAATGCACATAACATGAAAGTATATTTCATGATGATTGCAACAATATTAGTTTGAACTTATAAATGTTGTTACTTTTTCTATGTAGCTGGTAAAACTTTAAAAGGTTTTGACTCTAAATAAAAAACTATATGCTCACAATCAAGAAAAATACCAGCAAAATGGCTTTGATGCGGATCTCGTCAAAGTGGACTCCGCCTGCCTCCCCTCCCGTCTCGTTCACGTCCAACAACACGTCCACGAAGTCCCGCCGATCGTCCTCGCCGTCGCGCACCAGCTGCCGTCCACCGGCGAGACGCTGCTGGCGGTGTCCGTCGATGACCCGCTGGAGCAGCCCGTCCAGCGCCTCGAACGTGCGCGACGCCTTGGCATTCAGCCCTGTCAACGTGTCCAGCCATGCCAGCCACGGCACGAACTCTCCCACCGGCGGCGTCCCCATCAGGTGCGCGAAGTCGTCGAGCACCTTCCTCAGCTTCTCTCCGCCGCCGCCATCGATCCCGCCGTAGTCCTCGTCGCCAAGGGCGGCGCGCTTGATGACGGCGTTGGAGTAGGCGGTAAGCATCTCTGTCAGGTTCATTCCGCCGCCGCCCATCGTCGAGGTGGAGCGCCGGACGAGGTCGAGCAGGGAGGCGACCTCCTCCTCCCGAACGCGGCGGAAGGAGAGGATGCGGCGCGAGCTGAGGAGGTGCACCACGCACACGCGGCGCGCCTGGCGCCAGTACTCGCCGTAGGGCGCCAGCGCCACGTCCTGCCCGTAGAGGAGCTTCTCGGCCATGAAAATCTTGGCACGGCTCGCGAAGGCCAGGTCGCGGCTCTTCATGGCCTCCTGCGCCGCCGCGGCAGAGGATGCCACGACGGTGGGCACGCGGCCGAGGTGTAGTAGCATGACCGGACCGTGAGCCTGGGCCAGCGAGCGGAGCTTCCGGTGCGGCAGGGACCCAAGAAGAAGGAGGTGGCCGAGCATGGGAATTAGGCCCGGCGGCGACGGAGGCAGCAGCTGACCGCCATTGCTGCTGGATGGAGGCGGAAGCTTCTTCTTCTTGGTGGAGAAGAGGATCAGGATGGAGAAGATTGGCACAAGCAGGGTTAGGAGGATGAGGAGGAGGGGCGAGTGCCGGAGAGCAAAGAATGAAGAGACTTCCATGTCTACGTAGCAAGCATATGCAAATACAGATGTACTCTCCTTGTGTTTATGTAGTAGATGCGAGCCTAGTGTTTTGGCTGTGTAGAATTAGCACTATATTTGAATCCGAAATTTTAATTGCAGAGTACACAGCGATAGAGCTCTATAGGAGGATAGCTGAAGTGACACAATTGATAAGAACTAGAGCTCTATAGGAGGATAGCCATCGACTTGCCCCGTGTCGCGTAGGCCGGGCGGCTCGAGTGGAAACACTAAGCCGCCGCCATCTCCCCCCCCCCCCCCTCTCCGGACCTCCTCCTCCATGCCGCCGCTGGCACGCGCGGGCAAAGCCCTTGGTGCTCTAGCCGGCTGCAGGCTCCCTCTCGCGTCACGCTCACAGATGAGGCGCGGGATCGACGACGGTGGTCACTGGCCGGTAGTTGTGGTCGGTGGCGGCCTCCTCTTGCTGGTCGGGGATCGGCGGGGTGTGGTCCTGGGCGGGATCCGGGGCGGCGGCCTCGGCCGGTGGAGCTGCAGCGCGTCGTATTTGGCTGCCCTGACGAGGGTTGCAGCGGCCGAGTGATCTTCGACGATGCGGCTGGCAGTGGGGGTGACCCAGACGGCTGCGGATCCGACGTCTACGGCGGCGCAGCCGTGCCTGGTGGTGGTCGGCCAGTCCTCTGCGCCTCTCCCTCCCGGTGGCTCACGTTGGTCGCCTACTCCGGGGTTGGGGTGGCGGCGGACGACTCGTCGACGGGTTGTGGTCGGTGGCGGCCTGCTCTTCCGCCAATGAGGTCGACCGGCGGGCGGCGGTGTGGGGGCCGGTCAATCTGCCTAGTAAAGGTGGTTGTCATAGGGTCGGTCAATCTGCCGGTCAATCTTCCTAGTAAAGGTGGTTGTCATAGGGAGTTTGCTGGATCGGGTGGTATTCGGTCGCGCGCACTCATGCTTTTATTTTGACCGTTTGTGATGTGAGGGACTTGCTTGGTATTCTGGTTCTCACAGCAGCAGTATGGGGCGACAACACATGTGAAGTTCAGCGTCTTGCTTTTCAGGATGAAAATCCAAGGCCTGTCCTTAATTGGTTCGGCTTGACAATAGCCTTGTTAAAGGCATTGTTTTGAGAGCAGGGACTATCTTCAGGGTGAAAACCTAAAATCTTTTAACTGGGCGACGATGGCACTTGTGCACTGTTGGAGAACCTAGAGTTCATATGTTGTCTTGGTGGTGGATGTATTGCTGCTGCTAGGGCTGAATACCGTAGCGGGGCTTTTTATTTCTTGGTTTTTTTTTTGGATGTGTGCATCCGTACTACCATTAAGGTATTACGTTGTTGCAGAGGTTAAATATAATTGGTATCTCTTGACATTAACATATTCTTTATCGGGAAAAAAGTAATAGCTAGGCTACACACGTAGGGTAGGATCGCGACTTGAGGACAACTCAAGTACCACGCGGTAAATAAAAAAGTGAGACGTCGCTGCTCGGCTACCATATATGGAATTGTTGCAAGAGGTGGTCGGTTTGAAATATACTTTAGGTCGCTGCTGCACCCTACGCCGGCGCTGACATTTAAGGAAATGGCAAATGCTCTAAGCAACCATTTTCAAATAATAGTATAGTTGTGCACCATGCATAATTTCTCGCCGGAGATTGTCAACACAAGATATCAAGATGAATCAACAGAATTCATTGGAATATTTAAAAGTTCACATGATACTATATAACTTTAGAGACTAGCAATGTAATGAACTTTATTTGAAAATTTTGAAACTTGCACTTCTAAGTTTCCAAAAGATATACAAAATTGATATATAAAACTGTCGTCGTGGTGGAACGGCAGATGTCATAGGATGGCTTAAGTTGAGGCCGAATGTGCGCTAGAGGATTCGGGGGAGGATTTGTGTTACAGGAAAGTGGAAAAGAAACCGGACTGTATTGATGAACTTAGCCAAATGGCCAGAGGTTGAAGACAGTACGGTACAATCTCCTTCTAGATTGATCTCTACCTCTTCTTCTCTCTCTGTTATCCGTCCCGCGCAGGGGTGTGCCCCCTCTCCTTATATAGAGGAGATGGTGGCTTACAAGGGAAGAAACCCTAATAAAATCTAGGATGAGCTAAGCTACTTGTTGGGGGGATAACCCCCGGTATGACAAAGGCATGCCAAACCGGATGGTTTGAGCCATCGAGATACCGGTTTAATGTTCTTACCGGAAGCCTGGTAGGAATTTGGGAAAGCAAAGCTAGGCCGGTATCCCCGAGGGGGTATGCCGGAGCCCGGTAAAGAAGATACCGGAAAGGAGAGTCTGTCGGCAGGACTGGTCAAAGATTCTCTCCAGAGCTAGAAGACAAAGATGAGCTAAGCAAAGTAACTTTAGACGAAGGGCTGACGATAAAGAGAAGGGTGACGGTCAAAGAAGCCGGAGGACGTCAGCGTCTCTGATTAAAGAGGGCTCCGGTGTCTTCTATGATTAAAGTAGCTTTGTAAAGTAGTTTGTCTAGTCAAAGATGCCATTAGGGTTTCTTGCCCTGTAAGCCACCTCTCCCCTATATAAGGAGAGGGGGCAGCCCTTCTTACACACACACGCGCATGAACACAGAATAGCTTGTACTGAGAAACTTGTAACCTGTTTGGATCAATAAAGATGATGATCTAGAGCGAGTTCTTCCTTATGTCTTTCTTCTTCAACCTCTAGCCTTGGCTAAGTTCTTGAGGAAACCATCCGGAAGTTCATCCCATCTAATCATAAACCCTCCCCCGAATCCTCTTGCGTCCATTCGGCCCCAACTTAAGCCATCCTATGGCATCTGTCTGTTCACCACGACGACAGTTGGCGCCCACCGTGGGGCATGAAGTGGCGCATGCTGGAATACACATTCGGGCGGGCCTCCTCGAGTTCGCCGGCGAGCGGACAGTGTCTGCGCTCGTCCAGAACTTCTACTCCATCGACTTCATCAACGACAACGCGGGCTGCTTCGCCAACGGCGGCATCTTCCCCAAGAACGGCCGCATCATCGAGTTTGGCAGCCACCGCGTCTACTTCGGCACCGTCCCCGTGCGCCAGCGCCTCTCGCCGGTGCTGGTGGCACCGGACCCGCCAAGATGGCTCTGTGCTGGTCGCGCCGCCGGCAGCGTCGAGGTAATGATGACCGGTGTGGCTGGTGCAGGAAAGGAGGTTGCGGCTGAAGGTGCTGGTCGCGCGGTTTCGACCCGTGCGGCTAAGCCACCGCTGGAGCGCGACGCAGGCGCAGCGGGAGCGTCTTCCGCACCACCGGCAACACCTCTCCAAGCGGCGATGAACGCGCTGGCGACCCCCATCGCGCAGAACATCGACCCGGCAGCGGCTCAGGCGGAGCTGGAGGCGCAGCGCCTGAAGATACTCGAGAGCGGCAAAGACGTCGTCAAGGCGCAGCGCGAGCTGAACCTAACCGTACGTGAGTATAACGCTGCCCATGGCTTTGCTTCTGTTAGCGCTCATGCTGCTAGGATACCGGAAAACCGGCTTAAAGCTCGCAATCTAGATCAGGATTTGCGTAAGGAAATTCTTACCGGCAAGAGTACCTCTGCATCTGTTAGCATTGTAGAGAAGCCTAAGTACAGCAGTCCGGATAAAACCATAAAAGCCGCTAAGGCTGCTGTAGATCTGTGTGACTCGCTTACCGGAGAGGCTCTAGCAAAGCAACAAGAGCGTGTCAGAGAGCTGCTAGATACTGTAGAGCAGCAGAACGCTGAGCAGCTGGCTAAGCTGAACAAGGCTATAGCCTCGAAATCCGCGCGTTCAACAAAGAATGCCGGAAGCAAGTCCCATGGGCAGGCCTCGTCCCCCCATCCGGACAGAAGAAAAGAAAAAGAAGTGAACGCACGGCAGATGACTGTGTATGATCCGGTCCTTGCCGGTAAACAAAAAGCCGGGCAACACGATGCCGGTAGAAAAAGCCAAGGGGCAGAACGAGGCTACGCCAAGGAAGGCTATGCCGGAAACAATCATGCCGGTAGGCATGAAACCGGGCAAAACTATCCGGCAGCAAGGGCAGCGTATGACGATGAAGAGGAGATGCCTCCACCAAGGTACCGGCAGGCAAGGGCCGCGGCACCAGAACGTTACGATGAAGCCGATTCTACAAGACCGGCAGCATACCGGAACCCGTTGGGAGAACGCTTGGGAGAGAGATACTTACCGGAACGGGATGCGAGGCACCGTCTGGATAGAGTGTACTTGTCAGAAATGATCGAGGAGGAAGGTCCTCCGGGTCCAAAGTGCTTTGGCCCAAGAATCATGAGAGAAAAACCACCAGTTCGCAACTTTACGTTGCCCCGTGACACAAAAACATACGATGGCACTACGAAGCCGGAAGATTGGCTCGCGGATTACGTGACCGCGGTATATGTCGCAGGCGGTGGAGGAACCGTAGCAGGAGGAGGAAACCGGCGTTGGGCCGTGAGGATCATACCATCGTTTTTGGTTGGACCGGCAAGAACCTGGCTAAACAACTTGCCGGCAGGAAGCATAAATGGCTGGCTGGATTTTGAGGAGGCTTTTGTGAGCAATTTCAGCAGCACCTATCAAAGGCCAAACAGGCCGCAGCAACTTGCTCTGTGTGTGCAGTGCCCGAACGAAACGGACCGGGATTATCCGGCCCGGTGGAACACCACAAGGAACTCCTGTGAAGGGGTAATCGAGGCACTGGGCCATTGCTTGGTTTAGCGATGGGTGCGAAAGAGGTTCGCCGTTGTGGCAAAAGCTGCGGCGGAACATGCCGACAACGTTGGCGAGAGATGATACGTGTGGCGGATAGCTATGCGTTGGGAGACCCAACGCAGCCGGCAGTGCAACCTGAACCGGAACAGCTACGCCAAGAGCAACACCGGGATAACCGGAATAACAAAAGAAGAGAGGATTTTCCGGATCGAAGGTATGGTCCGCAGCAGGTTGCTGCTGTGCAGGAAGACTCTGAGGCCAGCGGCAGTCAGAGACAAAGAACCGGATCGCAGCCGTGGGCGGGTCCAAAGAAACAATGGGTGGAAAAGAAACCCTGGGTCCAGAAAAGAAACTGGCAAGAACCCGCAAAATACACCATGGAAGCTGCCATGGACCAAACCGTGCTTGGTGGCACACACCGAATCCGGCACACCCGTCAAACCATCTGACGAAGGATTGTACCTGGACCAAGTACTTGATGCAAAAGGGAGCGGTAAAAGATGCACAGCCGCCACAAGACATGCCGCGGCAGCAACAGCTACCGCCGCCACCCCCACTTACCGGGGCAAACGCCTTACCGGTGCCGCCAAACCGGCAGCAGTACCAGCAAGTTAACCGGGTGGAACAAGATGATAACCAACCACCTCCACCGGCACCTTTAGGCCGGAATGTTTACGAAGACCCACATTTGTGCTGTGTTGTCTTTGTCACTGAGCCAACAGACTAGCAAAGCCTGCGCCGTCATTCTATGGAGGTGAACGCAGTGATGCCGGCAGTGCCGAAATACATGCCCTGGTCAGAGCAGGAACTCTCATGGTCATACCGGGATCATCCCAAAATCATGCCGAACCCGGGTGGCTACGCTCTCGTGGTGGACCCAATCATGAAAGGGCCGCAAACTCGAGTGAAGTTCAGCAAGGTGCTGATAGACAATGGCAGCAGCATCAACATCATGTACAAGCACACCATGCATACGCTGGGCATAACAGAAAACATGCTTCAGCCAACGCGCACAACGTTCCACGGGATCGTTCCTGGCTTGTCCTGTGCCCCGATAGGAAAAGTTCGGGTGGACGTGGCATTTGGAGGACGTGACAATTGCCGGGTGGAAAATCTGGAATTTGAGGTGGTGGATCTAGACGAGTCCCTACCATGCATTGCTGGGGAGACCGGCATTGGCAGCTTTCATGGCCACAACTCATACGGCTTACCTCAAGATGAAGATGCCGGCGCCTCGTGGGCCATTGACTGTAGTGGGAAACTATAAGGTCTCACTGGAAACTGCATCTGCCGGATCAAACCTAGCGGAATCGCTGGTGATCGCAGAGGAAAAGAAAAGGATGCAAACAGCTGTTGCGCTGGCTCAGTCCTCACAGTTGAGCTTAGCGGCAATGAGCGGAAACTTGGGCTCACCGGCATTCAAGCCAACAAATGAAACAAAGGACATTGTGCTGGATCCGGCTTACCCAGAGCGCACCGTTCGTATCGGTGCCGGCCTCGATCAAGCATAGGAAAGCGCGCTCGTCGGCTTCCTCCGTGAGAATCGGAATATCTTTGCCCGGTCAATCGAAGATTTGGTAGGTGTTCCGAGGGAGCTGGCTGAGCACTCCTTGAACGTTCGTAAAGATGCCAAGCCGGTGCGACAACCCTTGCGCCGGTTCGCTGAAGATAGAAGAAAGATCATAGGAGAAGAGGTAAACAAACTGCTTGTTGCCAAATTCATTGTGGAGGTCACGCACACAGAGTGGCTGGCCAATCCGGTGATGGTTGAAAAGAAGAAAGATGAGAACCTGGAGGCAAAAGCTCCGAAGGTGTGGCGCATGTGCATCGACTACACCAACCTGAACAAGGCTTGCCCAAGAGATCCTTTCCCTTTGCCACGAATCGATCAAGTGATTGATTCAACCGCTGGGTGTGAGTTGTTGTCCTTCCTGGATGCCTATTCCGGTTTCCACCAGATTCCCTTGAAAAAGGAAGATCAAATAAAAGCTGCGTTCATTACCCCGCACGGGGCTTATTGCTATGTTACTATGCCTTTTGGTTTGCGCAACGCTGGTGCAACGTACCAGCGCTGTATGCAAAAATGCTTGTTTGATCAAATTGGGAAAAATGTGCAAGTCTATGTGGATGACATCGTGATAAAAACTAAGGTAAAGAACACCTTGATCGATGACATCCGGCAAACATTCGATAACCTAAGGCGGTTCCGGATGAAACTCAATCCGGCAAAATGTACCTTTGGTGTCCCTGCCGGCAAGTTGCTCGGTTTCCTGGTGTCAAGCCGGGGCATAGAAGTCAATCCGGTAAAAATCCGGGCAATAGAAAGAATGGCTATCCCTCGAGAGTTAAAAGATGTGCAGAAGTTTACCGGAAGCTTGGCATCGCTAAGCCGATTTGTAAAGAGGCCTGTGTAAAGAAAGAAAAAGGTCAAGGAAAAGAGACCGGAAAGAAAAGAGACCGGAAAGAAAAGAGTCCGGAAGAAAAAGAGACCGGAAGGAAAGATAACGGAAAGAAAATGGGGTCGGAGGAAAAAAGGCTCATATGCAGTAGTCAAAGTGTAAAATAAAAGAACTTACGGTGGGCGAGGGTGTCGGTCTGCAGGATCAACTGATCGCATTCCTTATGCTCCTCCTCCAGCCGCGCGGCCTTCTCCTCGGCACCCTTCCGGGCCTTGGTCATCTCCTCCAGTTCAGCCAGCAGCACCACGTTGGCATTACTGGCGTCCTCCAGAGCCTCCTCCATCTTGGCCGCTGCATCAGCTGCAGCGGCTTCGAGGGCCTTGGCATGGTCAAGCCCCAGTTGGACGAGCTGGGTCTTGAGCTCCCGGTAGCTGGTCTTGAGGGCGTCCAGCTCCTCCTTATGCTGCCGGATGAGCTGGTCCTTCTCCACTGCAACCCGGAAAAGAAGATGTTAACAAGATTATGCTAATAAACATGAGAAGAAAATCAAGTTAACAGGAGAAAGGACAAAAAGTTATACGTTGGGCGGTGGCGAGCTGCTCCTTGAGAGCGTTTATGGAAGCTTCCGGGATCACTGTTAAGCAGAAATTGCGAATGTCAGGAAGGAAAAGATTTCCGGTAAGAAAGATGCCGGTAGAACAAAATTTACCTTGGCACTTGTCGTGTGCCTCAGCGAGCTCCCGATGCTCCCATAAGAGCTCCTCGAAGAGGGCCTTCCGAGCGTCAGCCGTGAGCTGTTCAGGAAAAAGAGGTTAGTAAAGTTTTGCGCTAAGAACAAGGTCCTTAACCCGAAACTCGGGGACTGGCAGTGCCGGTTTTGCGCTAAGTTTGTAAGCTAAGTTTTGCACTAAGAACAAGGTTCTTAACCCGAAACTCGGGGACTGGCAGTGCCGGTTTTGCGCTAAGTTTTTAAGCTAAGTTTTGCGCTAAGAACAAGGTTCTTAACCCGAAACTCGGGGTCGGCAAGTGCCGGTTTTGCGCTAAGTTTTTAAGCTCGGTTTGCGCTAAGAACAAGGTTCTTAACCCGAAACTCGGGGATCGGCAGTGCCGGTTTTGCGCGTTTTAAGATAAGTTTTGCGCTAAGAACAAAGTTCTTAACCCGAAACTCGGGATCGGCAAGTGCCGGTTTTGCGCGCTTCTAAGGTAAATTGTGTGCTAAGAAGAAGGTATCTAACCCGAAACTCGGGGATCGGCCAGTGCCGGTTTCACGCTAAATTTTTAAGTTAAGTTTTGCACTAAGAGCTGCGCTCTCACCACAAAACTCGGGGACTGGGAAGATAGACAAGAGAGAAACCGGCATGAAACCAAAGAAAAGATAAAGCCGGAAACGAAGAAACCGGTAAAGATTGAGACAAGTTAGCAAAACATACCATCAGATTGTTCGTGGAGTCGTACCACGCGCTGTCGAGCTCTTTAACGGCGCTGCGAAGCCGCATAAAGTGCTCCTCGGAAGACCGGTCCCCGACAGGGTCAGGTGCCGGCAGCCTGTCCTTGCCCAGGCCGCGGGTCGCCGGAGTCATGTCCGCGGCGTTCCACTTTTGGGCATAGGGCAGAAGGTGCCCCAGGTCTCGGCCTTGGCGCTTGAACTCCGTGATGCGGCCAAGGAGGCCGGTGGCCTTCGTGGCGGCATCTTTGGCGGACTTGGCGACGTGCAGCACCAAGGGCTGCTGGCCGCCGGAAGGGGCGCTGGAAGCCGTCGCCTTCCCCTTGATGAGCTTGGATGGCTTGGGCGGCGGCGCGGTAGAAGCGCCCCCGGAAGTCTTGGGCGGCGGCGCATTGGGAGCGGCCCCGAGGGGCTTGGCGCGAGGAGCACCTGGCGGGGGCATGAGGATGGTGCGTGGAGAAGGGGGAGCACTAGGAGCGTCACCCGTGTTGGAGCCTTCCGGCGCGGAAGATTCCGGCGCGGAAGATTCCGGCGCGGAAGTTGTCTTTTCAAGGACGGGAGGAGCAGGAGGCTCCGCCCGCCCGGCAGCTTCTTCTTCTCCGGCGCCGATGTTGCTGGCGCCGGTGTCCTGGTGTTCTGGAGGGAAGGAAGGATCCTCCTCCGTGCGGTGATCTGATGATGAAGGGGCCGCACGCCCCGAATTTGTTGTGCCCCCCGAAAGGGAGGCAGAGATGTTGCCGGCACCAGATGGTGCCGGGCTTGAGCGAGGAGGAGGGGTTGAGGTCCTTGCGGATCCCTCAGAGCCCGATGGCCTTGGGCCAAGCTTGAGCGCAGGGCTGAGAAAAAGAAAGAAAAACGGTTGGAAAAGAGAAACCGGAAAAAGAACTTGGCGAAAAAGAGGCAAGCCGGAAAATGAGTAGCTTACCCGGAAGAGGTTGGCATCGCCTTGCGCCCGTAGCGACGCATGCCCACCTGCTTCTCCCCCACGGGCTCGGTCCGGAAGCGCTTGGAGGGAGGGGCCTGGCTGCCACCGGCATCAGATGCCGGCTGCTTGTTCTTTTGGCCCTGGGCCATGAGCTTGTCCACAAACTCAGAGCCCGCCTCGGCGCGCAGGGGCGGCACGCGCTCATGGATCTATGAATTGAGTTTGGCTAAGAACCAATTCGCAGGAAAGCGATAACGGAAAGGTAAAAGAAACCGGAAAAGAAAATACCTCAAGCGTGGTCAAGTCGTCAGCGGACCCGGTTGGCTTTGGCGGAGACCGGCCCAGGTGCGCTGCCGGGGTCTTGCCCATCTTCAGATCCTTCCAAAAAATGTAGGGATCTGGGTCAAAGGAGTCAAGGGCGCGAGGCTGGCAAGGTCCACGCCGCTCTGCTTCAATGAGGGGGAAGCGGTCCTTGGCCTGAAACATGAAAAAAGTAAGATTAGCAAGAGCAGGAAGTTACCGGCTAAAAACAACCCCAGTCGCATAATCCCTTACTTCTTGGGTCGGAGGGTTATCAGTCTTCGAAGGGGAGGAGGCCCCATTCCCAGTCAAATGGCATAGCAGTTTGGCAAATCTGCTTAGCCTTGCGAACAACGTCCTTCTTGCTGAGAGGACGGCTTGTGATCTTGGTAGGATCGTCAGGGCCATACATCTCGCTCATCCTATGTGCGCGGCGCTTTAGAGGAAGCACCCGGCGCGATATGAAAGTCCGGATGATATCGTCAGAACAGATGTTGGTCTCCTTCTTCAAAGAGGCCAAGAAGCGTACCACCCGGCTAGTTTCAGCATGATCGGACTTCGGGTTGTAGCTCCAGTTGGTCCTGCTGGGAGGCCCCGCTTCGAAAGGAGGAAGATCGATAAGATCGGCGCGGCCGCTGTTCTTCACATAGAAGAAAGTCCCTTGCCAGGCGCGGCAGGACTCGAGGCCGAAAAACTTAAGAAAAGGGCTCCCTTGCCGGGAGCCAACTATGCAAGAGCCGCACTCCACGGGCGGCTTGGGCTTGGGGATATCCTTGCCCTGAACGGAATTGATCCGAAGAGCAAAGAAACGGGCAAACGTCTCACGAGTGGGACGAATGCCGATATAGGCCTCCATGAAGGTGGCGTAGCAAGAGAGGTAGAAGATGGCGTTGCCAGGAAGGTGGTGAGGTTGGAGTTTGTAAAAATCTAAAAACTCCCGGAAAAAGGGGAGGCAGGAAGGCCGAAGCCACGCTCAAAGTGAGCAAGAAAGACAACATATTCGTCATCTTCAGGATCCGGTTCGATTTCGTCATCCGGAATCCGGCAAGTGACACCTTCCGGAATCCGGCGAGACCGGTACAACCAATCGATCTCAAACTCAGTAACGTTGGAGCCCATCCAGGCTCCGCGGGTGATTGGGGAAGGCTCCTCGCCGGAAGATTGGCTGGAGCTGCTAGAGGTTGGGCTACCGGAAGCTTGGCTAAAGCTACCGGATTCTAGGTGGCCACCGGACTCTTGGTGGCTACCGGATTCCTGCTGAGTGCCAGAATCGGTCTCCATCGGATCTGAAGCCGTGGATTCACCGGGAGATGGTCTACGGCGCTTGAGAGAAAGGGAAGAAGAAGATGCAGAGGAGGATTCCTCGTCGGACATTGCAAGGGGAGGCGAAAAAACAAGAATCCCAGACTTGGACCCCGCGTGAAGATCTACGAGTAAGAAGAAAACCAAAGAAAAAGAGGAAATAAGAACACTAAAGACCCAAGATCTGGAAAGCAAGCAGAGGACGAGTGAAACGAGATTGGTACCAACCTTAAGCGGCGGAGTCGCTGAGGGAAGTGTTTGCTTGCGGCGGAGCGGACCTGCGGTCGCCGGGGAGCACCGTCGACGGCGAGGCGGAGAAGCTCGCGAAGAAGCACAAATGTGGCGGGAGCAATGAAGTTGCTGCCGAAGATCTCCGCACAGCGAAGTCCGGCGGAGGCACGGCGTGAGTTCGCCGGGCGCCGGAGCTTGAACGAGCGACGGCGGACGGAGAGCGGCGGTGGCGCAAAGGCTTGGAGCTCTGTGCGCGAAGGAGGAGAATGCGAAGAAGATGAAAAAGAAGGGGCGGTTGTGTTTATAAAGGAGAGAGAAGGTGGGCAGGAAACCGGCTGGGCCGCGGCGGTTCGCCTCGCGGCCCGCGACGGTTCGCGCCTTGGGCCGCCACGTGGCGAGGGAATACACGCGAGAAAATGGGGAGCCACACGGAGGCGCACACGGGATCCCGAAGAGGTAGTGGGATCCGCTGCGTTGCATTAAATGAGCGCGCGGGAGTCGAAGCGATATGACAACTGACACTGGCGCGACAGTCACGCGTGCGCATGTCTCTGTCAGGCGCGGGGCCCGAGATATTCTCGACTTCGCCGAGGAAGGAGTAAAGACACATGATACCGGAAAAGAGAGATGCCGGAACGAGCCTTGCAAAGAGAAGAGAAAGAACAAGGGTAAAGGTGCCGGAACTAAGCTCAAGACATGAGTAATTAAACCGGTATCCTAAAGAGATGAGAACCTGGCATGGTCTGTAGGATAGAATCCTCCAGGCTATACCAGCTTCGGGGACTAATGTTGGGGGGATAACCCCCGGTATGCCAAAGGCATGCCAAACCGGATGGTTTGAGCCATCGAGATACCGGTTTAATGTTCTTACCGGAAGCCTGGTAGGAATTTGGGAAAGCAAAGCTAGGCCGGTATCCCCAAGGGGGTATGCCGGAGCCCGGTAAAGAAGATACCGGAAAGGAGAGCCTGTCGGCGGGACTGGTCAAAGATTCTCTCCAGAGCTAGAAGACAAAGATGAGCTAAGCAAAGTAACTTTAGACGAAGGGCTGACGATAAAGAGAAGGGTGACGGTCAAAGAAGCCGGAGGACGTCAGCGTCTCTGATTAAAGAGGGCTCCGGTGTCTTCTATGATTAAAGTAGCTTTGTAAAGTAGTTTGTCTAGTCAAAGATGCCATTAGGGTTTCTTGCCCTGTAAGCCACCTCTCCCCTATATAAGGAGAGGGGGCAGCCCTTCTTACACACACGCGCGCATGAACACAAAATAGCTTGTACTGAGAAACTTGTAACCTGTTTGGATCAATAAAGATGATGATCTAGAGCGAGTTCTTCCTTATGTCTTTCTTCTTCAACCTCTAGCCTTGACTAAGTTCTTGAGGAAACCATCCGGAAGTTCATCCCATCTAATCACAAACCCTCCCCCGAATCCTCTTGCGTCCATTCGGCCCCAACTTAAGCCATCCTATGGCATCTGTCTGTTCACCACGACGACACTACTTTATAAAGCTACTTTGGCCCAGCTGGCGCCGGTTATGACTTTAAACACGGGGCGATGACCTCGTCCGGTATCTTTTACGTCATCTTCTGCTTTGGCACCAGGGTTTTGTTTAAAGCTGAAGTGCTTCGCTCATCCTTGTCCTCTAGTCCTTGATGGAATCTTTTAGCAAAGTGCCGACAGGCTACAGTGACCCCAGGTACCGGTTTCTCGGTACCTTTCCTTCTGAGCCGGTACCTTTGTACTTAGCAACACGAACTCTTGGAACTAGTATCTTGGTATACCGTTCTTGGGATACCGGTTCGTACCAACTCCGGTTAGTTAAACTTAACCTTAGAATCCGGATCATTCTTTGATCCGGTTTACCACTACCTTACTATGGATAATTTGCCATAGTCTTGGCCTACCGGGGGCCACCCCCGACAAAAACTATGTTGTACTTTGGGCAATAAGAAAACAGAATTTGACAAATGAAATACTGGTATATGACTAACATTTGTTGTCAGAAATTAGTTTTTGTATAGCCCAAAAACATACGAGTTTTCTACCTAGACTTGACAGGGATATATGGAACATATAAACATATTCCAAAACTAATGGTTTTTTCTGAAACTCAAAGGTACAAATTTCATTTTTTTTTTTTCAAAAGAAGGGTACAGTGATGACCGTGGGCTGCATATTCGTGTACGAAACGTAATGCATAGTCTCTTAGAATCATACTCTCTCCTGAAGATACACATTGCAGGTGCCATAGTTCTTACTTACAATCACCACCATACATAATCTGGTAGTGCAATAATAACACAAAGAATGCAGTAAAATAATGCAAATCCTTTTAACGTAATCACTAACTAAAAGGTTTTTTTGTCCATGGGCACGGGAATACATCAAAAAAAAAAACAGGAAGAGTGACATAAGACAAGTTTTGAAACAAAAATTATATTGGTGCTCCTCGTCGCTTCCTTCCAGGCAAGGTACTATTACCTTCATCATGTGTATCCTTGATTCCCATGAAACTAGAATGAAGTGTTTTTTTAGGTCTAAAACTAGGATTTGCTAGAAGTTCTCATATGTCACACTTGGCAGATCCTTGATTGAAACATTAAATTGTATAAGGCTTCATGATAACTGGATGCAAAGCCATGTCCATTATGTCCACTGAATGGCCTTGGTCTGTAAGCATGCCTGGTTGCATACCATCTTTGGAGAGATCTCTTTTAACTATCCTTATCCCCTTACCTAATATGCAATACCAAACTGAACATCGAGGTTCCTTCTCAACATATCCGTGACCTTATTTGTTGCTACAAGTGAACCATGCATTTTTTTTTGAAATGTAAACCACACTATATTAAGCAAAGCAAACCCATCTCATTAAAAACCTTCCAGCCCCCTTCGGTACCCTGGAAGGAAAAGAGTGCGTCTGAAAACTTGCCCGCAAACAACACATAGAACCATGCATTCTGTGCAACACCTTGGCAAAAAGGTAATTCAACTCGTCATAAGACAGAAGACTTCGGAAAATTTGTTTCACCGATCCTAATCAGGCTAAACTTCGAAGTCTACTTATGGTGATGATCTTGCTTCCTATGCCCATTCTTATTGCAAATGAGTGGAACCTTTTCCAGTCACGGTGACCTGCATTAGAACCAAACTCAGTAACTACCAACGTCGGCAGCCCAAGCATGGTCCTTTTATGCCGCGAAACACTCTCAGCATTCAAGTGCAAAACAAACGAAAAGCGTGAGCGAACCCTTTCGTCGTCACACGCATGAGCAACCAAAGCTTTCTTCCAAATTTGACACCACATATGATTGGAAGAATGGCTGGTGCAAAATCACCAGGTGGGTTTGTCGAGGGTACTCCTCGCCAATGCCCTCCGATAGGGGCTTAGGGTTGACGGAATCCTGCAAGCTGACAGAAGACATCGGTTCGCAGACAAGCGGGGAGAGCGATTTACCCAGGTTCGGGGCCCTCGATGAGGTAAAACCCTTACGTCCTGCCTGTCTGTTCTTGATTATGATGATAATGGGTTACAATGGGGTGCCGAATAGTTCGGCTGAGATCTCATCGAGATGGCTATTGCTATGGTGACCTAGCTCTAAGCTTTTTCTGGCTAAGATTGCTAAGATCAATTCCGTCCCTCGGCAGCCCCTCTCCTGGCCTTTATATAGGAGGCCAGGTCTCAAGGGTCCTAACCGAGTACGTCTAGGTTTACAGTAGTTTAGATCCAATCTTTCCTTGTTTGTTCGCTTCCTTGTCTTGCCCGCTAAGGAATCTTCTAGTGCGCCGTCCTAGTGGCCCATCTTGTCTTCAGGTATCTTCATGGGCCTCCAATTTGTCAATACCAGATAGGGCAATACTGGTTACCCGAAGGGTAATGCCCACGTCAGTAGCCCCCGAGTGTCTAGCCGAAGATAATTCGGGTAGAGACTAATGCATGTTTTTTCCCGACATTCTTCTTCTTCATTGCTCTTGTTCATCTTGATTATGCTTCATCTTCTTTTTATCGGGTGCGCGTCGGCCGCTCCCGATGGGAGTAGCCCCGAGTCTAGGTACGGACGCTTGCAATCCGTGCGTAGACTCAAGTCGTACTACTCGAATACTTTCCTCTCGTCAAGTTTTTCCCAAGTCTTCATAGGTCATCCGATACATTTTCTTTTCGCAAAGGATAATGAGTAACGTGCCCAACTTTTGTTGGTTAACTGCCGGTGGCAAAACAACGTTACTCTACGCAGAATCAAGTCCCCGGGCATGATCCTGGAGTGCAAAAAACTTTCAATGAGTGTGCACCGCGTCCTCCCGATGGGAGTAATTAACGAAGTGTGCAAAAAACTTTCAAACTTTTACTCCTTCGACTGCTTATTCTGTCGAATCTTCTTTTTTATCGGGTGCGCGTTAGTGCTCCCGATGGGAGTAGCCCCCGAGTCCAGGTTCGGATGCTCGCAATCCGTGCGTGGACTCAAATCCTTCATCCGATGACTTTTTATGTTTCCTTCGAATGCTTCCAAATTATGACGTCATTGCTATCGTGTAACAGCTGCAGGCTGATTTGACCGGTTCATCATGACGAGCTAGCCCTAGCCCTGCTCAATCAGTGTTTTAGGGCTTGACTACTGTACGCGCAACGACCGAGGTGGCTCCTCGATTTTCGCACAATCGTGGACGTAGTGGGCCGTCAGTTCTTTCCTTTCCTCAAGCGCCACGTGCTTACTCTAACTTCTCCTTAAAATCTCCAAAGGGCAAAAAATTCGCAATCTTCTCCACGGTTCCCGCAACATCTCCTCATTCTCCCTCTTCTTCCTTCTTTCGCCATTGTTGCGCCGCCGCCACAGTTTCAATCTTCCTCAGATCTCGCGATGGTGAAGAAGAAGAATACCGCCGCCGCTGCTAGCTCCACCAGCGGAGGTGCCGCTGCCAAGTCCTCTCCTCTTCCGAAGGGGAGCGCTTCGAGCGCCCCTCCCCCAGCTCCGGCGCCGCCAGCGCCGTCGGGCTCGATGGTCAAACCTGGGGACTGGGTAGCTTCAACCGTCACCAAGCGTGACGAGAAGAGGTCCCGAAGCTTAGGATTGATATCCTCTGACGCGGGAGATGTAATCCTTCCAGGTGCGATCTCTCGGCCTGATCCTCCCGCTGGATTTTCCGTGATGTTCTTATCTTTTCTTCATCGAGGCCTTTCGCTCCCCACTCATGGATTCCTCCTCCATCTCTTGCGGACGTATGAAATCCAATTATGGCAACTTACCCCCAACTCGATCCTCCATGTTGCTGTGTTCATCACCCTTTGCGAGGCGTTTTTGGGTATTGAACCTCATTTCGGGCTATGGAAGAAGATCTTCTATGTGAAAAGATACAGCAGTAGTAATGGGTACTTTGTCACCGGAGGAGTAGGTTTTGTTGCTCGCTCGAAGTTAATTACTTTAATTTCCCAATGAGAGAGTCCGTGCAAGGATGGAGGTTGAAATGGTTTTATGTTAAAGATTCCTTGTCACCCGAATGTCGACTTCCCTGCTATGCCGACGTTACTGAAGCCAAGCCCAAGGACTCTTGGAAGAACATCCTCTCCACCGACGAAAGAGCCTCAGCCGAAGAATTGTTTGCCAAATTCCTTCGAATCAAAGAGGCTGACGGCCAAACTATGATTGGTACGGAGGTGGCAGCAGTTTTCCTGAAGCGCCGAATCCAGCCCGTCATGGCCAGAGTTCACCCGATGTGGTTATACTCAGGTCCAAAGGATGAGACCAGGATTAACGCTGCCGATCTATCAGAAAAAGAGTTGCTTGATGAAGTTCGTCGTCTTACTTCCTTCAACCAGGAAGATTCGATTCCGCTGATATCTTCTTATGCTCCCCTTGACGTTGATCATCCACCATCAGGGGTATTTTCCTTTCTTCACATCTCTATTATAGTTCCTTGCTTTAGCCAACATGATCAACTTTGTTCTTACTTATCATATTTCTTTGCCAGATCCCTATGGCTTCCGAAAATACACGTGATTCACCGGATGATACTTCTGAGGGGAGAGGCTCCTCAATCCCCGTAGATTTTCACACCATCGATCAAACAGGTTTAGAGGATGAACATAATGGTCCGATGAATCTTGAAGTTGCCGACGCTGATCTCCCCTCCTCAGCCGATAACATTTGTATCGACGGATCAGTGCGTTATGCCGACACTGATCGTGATACTTTTGTTGATGCAGCTGCGGATGGGGCCAGAGCTTTTCCTGCGAAGAGATCAACCGGCGGCTTTGCCGATGAAGATGATCTCTTCGACATGTAAGTAGTTCCTTTTTGAAAGTTATACTGTGCCCCTTTTTCTTTTACTTTTCATACTCCTGTCATAATCACAGTCGACTGTTTACTTTTGCAGTGATGAGGGCTTTATCGAGCCTCCTCCTAAGAAGGCCAAGTCTGATGTCGTTTCGCCGGTCGTGGCGGCTTCCGAAGCTTCAGCTCCTAAGGCTGCCCCCATGCCTCAAGCTTCGACTGCGTCTTCCCTTTCTAAAGGGAAGGATATTTCTCCAACTGCCGCTACTGCGGCTCCTTTTTCTGTAAGTCCTCTTCTGATCTTAATACAGATTTCTTGGAGCGTGCCTTGTATAATTGTTTTTTCTTTCTCTCTTAAGGACCTGCGTGGCGTTATCTCTTCTCTGGAGGTTTTCGCCTCCCGATTCACTTCTCTAGAGGCTGACAAAGTTCGGCTGCAAGAGGAAGTCGAATCTTCCTCCTCAAAACTGGATGGCGCAGTCAAGATAGCTGCCGCAGCTCGCCAAGAGATTGATTCTCTGAAGGAAGAGCTGGCCAAACTGAAAGGAAAGCTGAAGGAGGAGGAAGCATCCAGGCTGGTAGCTGAGGCTCGAGCAGCCGAAAAGGATGAAGTCCTTCGTCAATCTTCTTTGGCCTTGCTTGGTAATCTCTAACATATTTTCATCGAGTGATGTTTTTATGGATTTACTTTTTGTCAATGACTGAACTTTTCCCTTCTTTCTATTGCAGAGGCAGCAAACATTCCTGTCGATGCCCTGGAAAGAGTTCCAAATAACTCCCCAGCGAACGTCGTGTCAACGATTCTCGCTTCTCACCAGCTTACACAAGAGCTTCTTGTGAAGGGGAAGGGTGCTCTGGCGCGGATGCACTCGATGATCTTCCCCAAGATTAAGCAAGAGAAGACCCTGGGACAGCTAATCGATACCTTCGCGGTTGACACCAAAGGGGTCATCGAGGTATTCAAGCGTACATCGCGTACTTTTGGTGCTCTCCTTGCCTTCCAGCTTATGATGGGTTACGGCTTTAAGGGTGACATCGAGGAAATGACTAAGGGGCTTCCAAAAGGGCAAGACGGGCAGCCTGTTGATTTGAGTACCTTTAAGGCGTCTGCTCTTACTTGTGCCCGTCAGCTCCTTGAACTGGTCGCATCAAGGAAATCGTCGACTGGTCCTAGTTCATCGACTCAGACTCAGCTTCCTTGATTCTTGTAACAAACTTGTGCCTTGAGCTGATGCAAAACATTGCTCCGCCGCAGAAACTCATGCTTTGTAATAAACTCCGTGCTAGCATTTTTGTTAGCACACTTTTGCTATGATATCGCTTTCTGCGCTTCTCCCGATGGGAGTTATTTTGGACGTTCGGCTGTACCATATCCATCACTTCTTTATAACCGAGTACTTTCGCAGGTCTTCCCAAGTACTCCTCGTTTGTAGACGATTCGTCGGGTGCGCTTCCTGAAAGCGATCGGATCCAGCGCATGAGAGACCGGATGACCCAGATGGAGAAGGATTTACGCACCACTTATGCCTTGGCTGCCATCATTAATAAAAAGAGCGAGATTGCAGCCGTCGTAGAGCGGTACATTCTTGGCGAGCTGCACAAGGCTACCGAAAGTTTAAACTGTAAGTTTCTTGATCCCTTTGGCTGCTTGCTAGCAACTTCTTGTCCGAGTCTTTTATTAATTCTTTTGGCAGTCATAGCGTTGAACCCTGCGGAAGAGAACAAGCGTATACACGAGCGGGTGCATGCTTTGACTCAGCTTTCCTCATCCGAAGAAACTTTCTGGCGGGAGCACTCGAAGGCCTCGACTGTCGTCAAATTTCAGGATCGAGTGCAACAGGTCCACCAGTTCTTCGACAAGTGCTACAAGGCCATGAGGGTGGTTTGGAAAACAATGTTTCCTCTGAATGCAGTTCCCCTACCCTTTTGACTTTGATGTCTGAATTTGGGAGTGCCAAGAAGGTTCGGGAGCTAGTAAGATCTCAAGTCTTTGCAGGGGCCAAGTGCACGCTTGCCCTTGTGCTTACTTGTTATCCTTCAGCTTGCTTGCTGTCTATTGCCAACGCAATCGGTGACTTCGAGGAGCTGTACCCGAAGGTTTTAGCTCCTGCTCATGTAATTGTCGACAGTGCTTGAGGATATGTCAGATGTAACTGAGGAAAAGGAAACTCCGCAAGGGTGATATAACGGTGTAAAGTTACCTTTGTAAATTGTATTGGCTAGTTCATCCGAGTGCTCGGATTTTTGGGCCAAAAACTTACTTATGTGGTTGGTACATGAATGTGTACTTTTACCATGCCGTTGGCAAATATTTAAAGGGGCGAAGCTTAATTGCCCGTTGGATGTATGAGTACTAGTTGGTTAGCAAATCATTATGAGTGATCAGCTCGTGTTGCAGGTTTTGCTAAACCTGTTGTATGCGCAACTTTGCTTTCAACCGTTTGTGAATTTCGACAGTCATTCCCGAATTTTTCGGGTGTAATGATTCTATCGATGAGCCCGTTGTTCCTTTGATATTTCCATAAGTAAAATATTGAACGTGGGTTGTTGTTTATAAAGTTTTGCTATTTGCGGCACTCTTTAGAGGCATCTATAGCGGAGGAAAAGGTGGACGTCCTTTAGCACTCGTAGAGGCTTTTTTGGAGCGCGATCTTCTGCCTTGTACTATGTTTACATAGTGATGGGGCTTAGAAGTTTGTCGTTACTGCAATGCTTAACAAGGGAATAAAGCTTAAGTTCTTATTAATAAGGTAAGCACGTGCGGTGACCCAAAGATACCACTGCATGTTGTAGTATACAAGTCGTTGATATGATCTTTGTGAAGGGACTTCTTCACAAATTGCCATATCCCTTAGAGTGGTACAACAGAAACATTGCAGGTCATAACACTCCATACTTTATTACAAACATTGTCTTAACAAGTTGGTATTCTCACAGGTCCTATGAGAACACCCTAAGATACTACTTAAGTACGATTACAACTCATAACAAATATAAAGAGAGCTCAACAACTTATTTAGGTAAGTTCTACGTTGCTCGGCTCTATGATGCTAGGGTATGTCACTACTCCTCCACCTCCGTGTCATCTGATCCATAGACTATCCCATAGTCTACTCCTTCCACTCCGCCGGTAAGATCAGGTTCTTCGTAGACCAGCTCGTAACTTCCTTCTGGTGCTCCATCGTTGATGGCCTCCACTTCCGGATCACAGTCTAGCAAGGGTGTCGAAAGAAAGTGAGTACAGGGGTACTCAGCAAGTTCTAAAAGAGTAAAAAGGTGTTTGATGCACTAGCTACGACCATTGATCAGGAAATCTCAGGTCAATGCATGTTTTGCAATCATTTCTTCAAAAGGTTGCTTTTATTATGAAAACTATGCCCGTCAGTCTTCACGAGTTGACTAGAACTTCGTGGAGTTCCTTTCCTGCCGCGTTCGCAGCTTCCTTCCCGAACAAGGAGTGACGAGCCACAATTTGATACACTCTGCAGAGGTGCGTTACTTTTCCCACAAGAGATTCCACCCCTTTTGCCATCCGCGGGACTTGCCCCCGTTCACACTTCCTTTGGTGTGAGGCCAGGTATGAAAATCCAAGCCCACACCGCCTTCTCCGCGACCGCAAACCCACCCTTTTGTCCAACCGTACACCCCCGTAGACTTCCCCCAATAATACGGCTTTACTCACGGTGTACTCCGGACAATCCTTCATAGATGGTAGAGCTTATCATCACTAATGGATGGGGATTTAAAAGGATATCCCAACCTACGGCAGTGCCTCCAACACCCCGCCGGCTCTACCAATCCGTTGGCGTGCAGAAAGGAAAAGATACGGCTGGCTTCCCCAGAGCCATTATAGATCTCATGGTCAACGCGGTTTGTACGGCGCTAGAATCACTGGACGGCATTGGTAATTAATCCTAGGGTGATATAACCCATTGAAATGGAACCTCCACCATATCAACACATACCATGGTTCCATTGCCAGCCACATAGTCATATTCATAGTTGGAAAGTAACATTTCATTTGCGATGCAGGAATGATAAGTATATAGCTTTGCATTAAAGTAATAGAAAATACACAAGTTGGTATGAGCAAGGGTGAACTTGCCTGTGGACTGCGAGATAGTGCAGTTCAATGCAGTTGATGGAACCTGGACCTCGGGTTCTGTAAGAAGCATCATTGTCCGGTAAAGACAATGTTATAAAATCCAAATAATGCAATCATGGATGTATTATTTTATGTTGAATCCCTTTACCCCGCTGGGTTATAGCAATTTAGGGTTGAGTTACGATTTATGTCTTTGACAGTAACTTGCAATAGATTTAAAAGTGTAACTCAATTTAATTCTCATAAAGTACAATAATTCAAAGTAAAACTATTTGAATTGATGGTTTATTTTTCATTCCAAAAATAATTTGAAATAATAGAGTTATCTCTATATTTTCTGGAAATAATAGGGAATAGAGTATCTTTCTCTGAGAAATACCTTTCTTAATAGAAATGACTTGGAATAGTAGAATTTCCTTTTGAAATGTTTGAAAATAAGTATTTGAACTTATTTGAGATTTTTCCTTGAATTTTAAATACAAGGAAATAATAATTTGAAATTCCAAATCATTATTTTAAATTCTTAAAACTCATAATTTTGAATTTGTTTCATAAATTACATTTCATATTTTATTCTTGTTAAGATTTATTTTTCATTCATTAATCCAATTTTTAATGGATTTTTAGAATTGTATTTTATTTATTAAAAATTGGTAAAGTTCTGGTCTTTTATTAATTGTTAAAAGACAAAAATGCCCCTGGCCCCTATTGGGCCCAGCCCATTTACCTAAAGCCCAGGGACAGCCCACTAAGGCTTGCCCCATAGCGGCTCGGTGGCACCGAACGGCCCACCCCTCTCTCACTCACTCGGCCCTCTCTCTCTCTCGTCCACCTCTAATCCTAACCTCTCGCGACGCTCTGGCGATGGCGTCGCCGCCATGGCCGCCGCCTCGCTCCGGCCATCGCCGTGCTCCTCCGCCGTAGCCACCTACCGAACTAGAACCGCCGCGTGCAGATCTATCGATCTGTCCGCGTAGTTTTCCCCTTCTCTTCCTCTCCTGGCGAATCGCCTCCGATCTGAATCTCGGGAAGAATCGCCTCGACGAACTCCGGCGAGCTCTCGTCCTCGCCGACGATGGGTGCGCTCCTGGGGTTGACCTGGCGCGGGTGCTGCTCGCAGTACTCGTGCCGTCGCCTCAGGTGCTTGCTACGGTGATGTTGGTTCGTGTTTGGGTTCGCCGGCGTAACGTCGGCGCCTACCCTGGACTTGCAGCTGTTAGGGCCGCGCGAGCACTGCCTCGCCATGCCCTAGCTTCTGCTTCCAGGCGCAAGTAAGTTGCTGCACTTCCTCTTCCTCTTCTCCATATCTGTGCGCCTCCCCTTGTTACTCGTTCTTCTTCCTCCTCATGCGTTGTTGCTCTGCTGGTGGTTCCGTGATCACGCGAGCCATGCTATTGGCTGCGCAATCTTCCTGTGCTTCTGTCTACTGCAAGCTCATGGCCCAATTACCATTTACTGGTACTGGCACATATCGATTTGCTTGCTATTTATGTTGTGCTTGCTTCTCTGCTGCTCCTAGCATGCTCTGTACTTGCCATGCTCTGCTGTGCTTGCTCAAAAGCTTGATATGCCAAGCTATGCTTGATTGTGGCTTGCTTATTCTTACTGGGATATCATACTTGCTTGTCTAGGTGTATTTGTGATGCATCAATGACACTTGTGTGTGTGCCAGTGGTGCCTGTGATCTTCTTCAGTGCTATCTATGCAAGCCAATGATCCATTGGATCATTCCTTGCTTGTTGGCTAACTTCCCTGTGTAGCTTGGCTTGCTATAATTGATCCATTTGATCAATTCAATGTCAGTGATGTCTTACTTGATTAATACCGTGGCTAAGTGATTCAATTTCCTTGTGATGCTGATGCTCAAGCATCACTATGTCGTTGCTTACTTAAGCTACTTGGACTTGCTCCAATGGCTATGGTGCAGTGATTAAACTGTGTTGCTTAATAGCATGTTACTGTTAGTGCTAAGCATGGATCTGTGATAAATTCATGCTTGTATTAATTAATTATGATGAACTGCTTATGCAGTAATGATTTAAATGACTTGCTTGCAAATGATTTGGCTATTCATGAGTGTTTAGCAAGCAATTGAACCTAAATCCATTCCTGGATAATGATGTGCTAAGTTTGGCTTCCTTTTAATTGATGCTAAGTGTGATGTGACCTCAGTAGCCTTGCTACTGATTGGTTGCTCACTTAGTTAGTTGGATTTTGTGGCTACTCAACCTTTGCTTGCATATTTGGGAATCATACTAGATATGAATGCCAATATGCTTGCTCGATGAAAATCTAGGGTTACTGATGGTTCATAGCTTAGGATTTACTGTGTAGTCTTAGTTGCTAATCCTTGCCATCTACTGGTGCTATCTGTGCATCTAATCTGGCTAGTGTGTGCACCTGTGCATATGTGCTAGTTTCTGTGTACAAGATCTGTACCTAGATGCTTTCTATTTTTAGTAGCTTTTGACTGGCAGTAATCCTTGGTGAAAACCAAGTGATAATCTACCCATATGAGCATCTGCTCATTCCCATGCTTATTTCATGCATATGTGATGAATCAAATCCATTGGATCTGTCCAGGAACTTGGTATACCTTGTTCCAGCTCCAAGTATGAAATATTTGGTTGATGCAGACTTGGGGTTTTTGTTCACAACCCTTCACCTCCAGATTCTGGTTGATCTTCTCAGGTCACCATGATTCCTGGTGGCTAAGTTTGTTGTGTTGGTTTCTTTTCTTGGTTATGAACTGGATGAACTGTGCTTGTTCTTGCTTCACCCTTACCTGGTGATCTTATCTGGTCGACTGTGCACTGGTTCTAGGGTTTGTGTGCTATTTATATTGCCTCTACTTCTTCCCTGGCCATGACACACAGGCTCATTTACTTTATGACTCACCCCTTGCCTTGCCTTGCTGTTGCTTGCCTAGCAACAGCCTTCATATGGTGAAACTTGAGCCCCTGTGGCTTGCTCAGTGCTGGTCTGCCTATGTTTATCTGGTGCTGTCCAAGATTTTGGACAAGCACAAGTGTCTTGTGACGAGTTTCACTTGTCCAAACCGAACTTTGTGTTATTTACGCTAACTGTCTAAACTGAATCTTGCTAACACTTGTATTCTGGCTAGTTCTTGTTCTCTGTGTTATTTTGCAGGTTTAAATTATACTATGGCCAGAAGATCATCCTCAAGACACTTAGTTTAGGTTTAGTTTAGAATTAAACTTGTAATTTTCCTTTTCTTTTATTCTGTTCATTATATCTCAATTCTTGTATCAAGAATATTGTAAAGACTTTGTAATTGTGTTGTATATCAATAAAGCTCAAGTTTTGGTTTATGAACTTTGTATTATGTAATGTTTATATTCTTGATAAAATATTATTTGATATTCACTTTGAAATTCAAAATGATTTGAATTTATATCTTGTGTTTGAATTTTAAATTCATTGTTTATATTGTGTGATGTTTATATTTAAATGTTTAACACTTATCAAATGCAAACATTCCCCAAAGTAACAAGTTACAAAAGAGATCATGTCGAAATTTCCCTAACTCACATTGCCTAACCCTAAATGCAAAATGAGTGAGAACCTCGATCCCTCTTAGGTTTAGTTGCAATAAGACGCGAAAATTTCCCCCGTTTTGCGATGAAATGCACATCCCATTTCTAAATCTACCCTTCGTTATTCCTATGTTCTGGGTTATTGCAGCACGATGCTAGAGGGCGGAAAAGAGGAAGCCCTGTTTTAAAGTAAAGGGGAAAAAACAGTAAAGACTAGTAGACTGCTTAGGTACGGAAGGGGTTCTTCTCCTCTTCTGGCTTCTTCACTGTGTCAGTGATTGCTGCAGCGTTGCTGGTTTCGTCAGGGGTTTGGGCGGTGATTGCCATTGTCTTGCCATCTCCTAAGCCTTCTGTGCCATCAGCTGCCGATCCCTTTGCTGCCGAGGCTCCTGCTGCCGAAGCTTCTCTCGCCGAAGCTTCGCTGCCGAAGCTTCGCTCGTCGAAGCTTTAAGGGTGAGAGCAGCTGAATTCTTCTTGGCGTCCCTGCCACCTTTTTCTTCCTTAATTTCTCGTATAGACAACTTGGGCGGAGGGTCAACGATTTCTCGCTGTGACCCGAACTTTGCAGCAATCCTCTGAAAGTCGCGATCACAATTGTCCGAGCGTGAGAAACTTCCATAGGCTCGTGATGTTTGTCCCGTTGTTCCCGGGCATTTTCAGCTTGAGGTATGCATAATGCGGCACAGCCATGAACTTGGCATACGCTGGTCTCCCAAGTATAGCGTGATACTCGTGACTCCCGGTTCACCACTTCAAACTCGATCTTCTCCTTCCTGAAGTTGTCGGCCCTGCCGAAGATGACATTCAGGTAGACTTTGCCAAGAGAGTAGCCCGGTGCGGTTGGAAGGATCCCATGGAAGCAGGTGTCTGTTTCTTCCAACATGTTCATGGCGATCCCCATACTTCTAATTGTGTCGACAAAAATCAGGTTTAGACCACTTCCACCATCCATGAAAACTTTGGTCATCTTGAACCCCCCGATTTGTGCTTCGACTAGCAGGGCGGCGTGCCCTGGCTTTGGTATGGTCATCGGGTGATGCGCTCGACCGAACGTAACGTTACGAGAGGACCATTCGACGTACTCGGGGATGTTTGCCATGATGCTTTACGCAAGTTGATCTCTCGGGTGAGTTTCTTCATCTCTCTTTTCGAGACACCTGTCCTATGGATCATGCTCATCTGCCCACGTGGTGGTGGAAATGCCTCGTTGGGTTGATGAGGTTGAGCTTGCTGGACCTGATGTTGCGGTGGGGGTGGTGGTGGTGGTGGTGGTAGTTGTTGTTGGCCTGCCTGTTGGATGAGTTTATGCATATCGATGAACTGCCGACAGTCCCTGAGCAGGTGGCTAGATTTTATTTTACCATCCTTGGAGTCGGTATATGAATGCAGGTAGCATGGGGCGTTGATCTGCTCAGCGTAGGGTAGTTCGGGTGTTCTCTGCTGTCGTGGTTTATAGTTGCCACGGTTACCAGAGTTGCTCCGATTACCGTCCTGTCGATCGTCTCGCCTGTCATCATACCGGTCGCCCTGCCGATCAGAGTAGCCTGCGGCCACCAAGTTGTTGTCATCGTAACCGCGGTTCTTCCTTCTCTTGTTGCGATCCCTTCGACCGCCCGAATCATGTTTCGGCTGGTCATCCTCTTCGTCGTCGCTGCGCTGTCGTGGCCTTCGAACGTTGTCTTCGCCATCGGCCCAGCTGTTGGCGATTTCCATTAACTTGGTTATGGTTTTAGGCTTTTTGCGCCCAAGCTCCTCTATGTAGCTTTCCCGCTGAACGCCGTCGCTAAAAGCGTCAATTGCTCGTCGACAGATACGTCTTCGGCGGCGTTTAGGAGTTTTGTGAATCTCCCGATGTATGAACGCATCGATTCCCTCTGCTTCTGGCGGCAATTCCGCAGCTCTTCGATCCCGACGGGCCTCTTGTATGTTGCTTGGAAGTTGGCAACGAAGGCATCTACTAGGTCGTCCCATGATTTAACGGAGCCTTTCGGCAGCCCCCTTAGCCAGGCCCGTGTTGAATCTTTCAAGTAAAGCTGCAAGCATTGCATTGCTGCTATCTGGTTTCCTTTGTGCAGGATCACAGTCTGCAGGTAGTCGTCTATCCAAGATCTTGGTTCTTGCTGCCCATCGTACTTGGCGGCATCGGTAGGGGTAGGCTTGAACTTTTTGGGTGGCATCGTTTCGCGGATCTTATAACTTAGACAATCAGCTCCCCTGAGCTCGCCGTCGTACTCTTGGTCCTCATCCGAAGAATCACTGTCGTCGTCCTTCCTAGTGGCGCGTCGTCGCCTTGCTTTGTCGATCCTGCTCTGGGTGATTTCGTCTCGAGAATCTCTCGCATGATGTTTCGACCCACTGCCTTGGATGGTGGTCCTTTCTTTTGGCGGGGCTAAGTTGTTCCCCAATATTGCGAGACTCTCCAGGGCACCTCGATGAGCTTGAGCCATGGATCCTTCGGGGCGCTGGTTGATGAGGTATGCGGCGAGGTTGGCCGTTGCTCCTGCGACGGTCTTCGGCCGGGGCATGCCGGCGGTATCCATAGTCATAAAGGATTTGGTCAGATTCGACGTTATTTCTCTGGCGTCATCTTCTGAAAGCCTGGATAGTCTTGACCGGTTCTTGCCTGTTCCGTGAGTGTTTTGGGAGGCACTCCCTTGCGAGCCCCTTCGCCGTTCGCTGGATCGATCCGCCGCAGATAGGCGTCTCTCAAGGGTGGCTTGCTCTTTCGACAGGTGCTCCCGGTTTTCTCTAGTATGGAGCGATAAGCATTGAGGGTTCCAACCGAAGTCCTGCGGGGAGCGGCGTGTTGTTGAGTACTGCTTCCCTTGCTGCCGCCCACTCCTCGTCCGCGATAGTGTAATCGCTGTCGCGGTTGCTGGCGCTGTTTTCGAAACTTGCCCTTCTACTGGAACGGGGGGTATGGTCCTCGTCTCCTCTGCGCCTTGCGTTTCCCGTGTTATTGGCGACATAAACCTGATGGTGTGCCGCCCTTCGGGTGGTTCCACGGATGATGCTTGTCGATACTGTCCTCTCCCGATGAGTGCCGGGCGTTGCGGATGAATGGCGTGTCGCTTGATCCCAGCCCGTGCCCGGTGTCACGGTTCGAGCGAGTAGTACGAAGTTAGTTTCGAGGATGAGGAATCATCCGATCCTACCGACATGGAGGACGCCGAGCGGGGAGTCGAGGGCACAGGGGAGCACGTCGATCCCGTCAGTCCAGCCGACAGGTCGAGTGATGATGACGCGCTTGATCCCGCCGACCCGGAAGTGGGGGATTCCAGCAGTCGAAGGATTCCTTCTGCGTTGACGTTGTAGTGGACGCTGCCGAAGGTCATCTCCATGTTTCCTTGTAGATCTGAAAAGTTCGAGCGGGAGGAATCGCTGTGTGGAGTAAACTCGTAGGAGCCGAATCGGATCGGGCTTCCCAGGGTTGGTGACGATGGTGTCGATGAAGCTGCTGATGAAGCTGCCGGCGAAACCGCCGGTGTCATGATCGGACCTGCCGATGCTCTGCCTTGTGCCGACAGGTTTCCCACAGACGGCGCCAATTGTCGAGGGTACTCCTCGCCAATGCCCTCCGATAGGGGCTTCGGGTTGACGGAATCCTGCAAGCTGACAGAAGACATCGGTTCGCAGACAAGCGGGGAGAGCGATTTACCCAGGTTCGGGGCCCTCGATGAGGTAAAACCCTTACGTCCTGTCTATCTGTTCTTGATTATGATGATAATGGGTTACAATGGGGTGCCGAATAGTTCGGCTGAGATCTCGTCGAGATGGCTATTGCTATGGTGACCTAGCTCTAAGCTTTTTCTGGCTAAGATTGCTAAGATCAATTCCGTCCCTCGGCAGCCCCTCTCCTGGCCTTTATATAGGAGGCCAGGTCTCAAGGGTCCTAACCGAGTACGTCTAGGTTTACAGTAGTTTAGATCCAATCTTTCCTTATTTGTTCGCTTCCTTGTCTTGCCCGCTAAGGAATCTTCTAGTGCGCCGTCCTAGTGGCCCATCTTGTCTTCAGGTATCTTCATGAGCCTCCAATTTATCAATACCAGATAGGGCAATACTGGTTACCCGAAGGGTAATGCCCACGTCAGGGTTATTCAGCTGCAAAAAAAAGCTCAAGGGCCTTTGCTTCTCAGTGTGTCGGTCAAATATGAAGTTATCAGTGAGATATGCACCGTAAGGCGTATGAGACATGCGCTCGCATCCACCCAGAAGCACAACAATTTCGGCCATGTTACCCTCAGCTACTTCTAACATTTCCAAGGCAGAAGGCACCATGTGACTTGATATGCATGGCCTTCTCATCCTTGTCTGATATTGTTCCACAGCGCTTGAGGGGAATGGCTAAATACAAGCTGTTGCTAGATGAGTAGTTTCTCCTCGAAATAGGCTTTCGCCCCACTATATTTATATAGCAACCAAAAGATACAACAAGACGGTTGGGGTCACAGCACAAGCAGGCCCAAAAGAAAAGATAAGACAGAGAAAGAAAAAATAAAGTAATGTCGACACCGGCAGATCGATGAAAACGAAGATTTCCCTCAACCGTTGCGCCCTCTGGATAAGTTTCACCACGCTCCTAGCACACTGAAATGCCGCATACCAAGCAACACCTTCAACAAGGAAGCGGCGATAACGACGCTGCTGCCCGGACTAGTCCTAGGGTTTCCCCCGATATGCGAAGGGGAGTAGGTAGGGGTCGACCCGGCACCCTTCAGGAAGGAATGGTGGCACCCGCAGGCGTCACCGCGTCAATGTCGGACTAGCAACATGGATTTGTCCTGACCCCTAACCCCACCACCCTAGACGATTCAGAGTGCTCCACCCAACCTATCATCCACCAGCACGCGCCACCACCGTCTTGAAGTCATCCTCGCCTCTAAATGAGTCGTTTTTAACCTTGTCAAAGCCACTGTCTTGGAAGGTTTGGTACCTCGAGGTGTCCAGCACGCCGTATCCTCTGGACATGGCTTCTGAGGATATCTTGAGCTGCATCATCATCCCACAGCTGGTTATATATCGCACATCTGCCTCCTCAATGATGATGCAAGCTCTCATCAGAAGATGTTGCAACCTCTCCACCACATCTTCTCATCTGATTGTGCTTGGCTGAAGAAGCGATATTCATCAGGAAAGAGATGAACTGGCTCCCAAGCAACCTCTCCGCAATCTTCTTTTCCTCTGATTGTCCAAGTGGGATGATGATGCAGCTATCCAGTATTAGCACTATCCACAATAGGTAGGTCCAAACTTATTAATTATCTCTGCAAAATGTATATTATATTATCTTTGCATTTGTCGTACTACATTTTACATATCATGGAATTTATTTTGGATTTTTTCCAGTTGAACTTCTACGGAGAAGCAGGATGCAACTCATGGTAAGAAAATCGTTCTTGGTCAGAGTGATGAGAATCATAGATTCATACTTAATAGTAAACGTCTATAGACATGTAACAATACTTTTTCTTCAGAACCTCATTCAGTCTCTGTGTAGCTTATTCTGTACTGGTTTAGTCTTTTAATTTAAATCTTATGATTAAAGAGACTAACCTAGGCTTAAAATGTAAGTAAATACAATTTTTACCCTGTATAAAAATCTACTGGTTTTCAGAGGCACTCGTGTGTTATACCGGTGCGGTGGTGGTTGGCAGTTTTCTTAGTCTAATCTTTTCATTTAAATGCAACTGTGATACAATCCAAGTGTGACCTAATATGGTCAGAGACATTTTAAGATACTCTCAAACTATTTTAGACCATTCATTCTATTTGATCCAGTAGTCTAGACTGATTATGGTGACGTATTACTACCTAGGAGGTAAAAGTCACCCAAGAGTACTAATATAAATATTATTAGCTTGTATAAGTAAATATTGTTTATGGAAAGTACCCATTTATAATAAGAAAAATATTGCCACATCTGGGAGCATGCGAAGATAAAAGGTAATACAAAATTATAGTAACATGACAATACATGATGGAGCAACATCTTTGTTTGACCAAAAACATATAAACTCCGTATATATTATGTGGTTATACTTTCTAATGTGAGAACATTTGCTTATCAGAATGCCAATATGATTAAGCGATAATTGTGTCTTGAATACTAAAAGACACTACATGAAACATGAAAGTACTTGCAACAAGATTTACATGGCAATTTTTGATACCTGCAACATTACACATTATAGCCCATGGCCACATGAAAACACCCGTGTCATGTATCAAGAAAATACAAGAGTTAAATTACATAAATTTTGAAACAAGTTAGATTAACACTCCTCGTCGCTTCCTCCCTGGCAAGGCACTGCTGTCATGGCTATCCTCAGTGTGACTTGTGACAAAACAAGAAAATGAATTGTGGGGAGGCATCCTTGATTCCCATGAAACTAGAATGAAGTCTTGTTTTGGTCTAATGCTAGGATCTGCTACAAGTTCCCCAAATTTCACAATTGGCGTTTCCTTGTTGATTGAAACATTAGTTTTATAGCGTGTCATGCTTAGTGGATGCAAAACATAGTCCGTTATGTCCACTGGATGGCCTTGATCTATAAGAAGGGTTGGGTCCACACCATATTTGGCGAGGTTTCTGTTAACCATTTTTATTCTCATGTTCAATATGCAACGCCAAAACTGAACATTAAGGTTTCTTCTCAACACATACGCGAACGTATTTGCTGAGACGAGTGAACCTTGCGTATTGTGCAACACCTCCGTAAATTCATCAACTATTTGTAGTAGCCGTGGATGTTCCGCCGGATCTATGCTTCCGAATGCCAATGTCTTGAAAAGGTACCTCAGCTCATCGTAAGATAGAGCACTTAGGAAAATTGGTTTCACTGACCCAAATCGGGCTAATCTTGTAAGTCTACCTACGATTATGATCTTGCTTCCTCTGCTCATCCTCATGGAAAATGAGTGAAACCTTTTCCAATCATCATCAGTTATATCAGAAGAAAACTCAATAATTATCAACATCATCCCTAACATGGTCCTTCCCTGGTCAACCCTCATAAAGTTGTCTCCATTCAAGTGCAAAACAGAGGGAAAGCGTGTGCGAACCCTTTCGTCGCCACACGCATGAGCAACCAAAGTCTTCTTCCCAACTGCAGCGCCACCAATTATCGGAAGGACAGCCGGTGCACAATCACCGGGAGGGTCGTTGTGCTGCAACAAGAAGCTCAAGAGCCATTGCTTCTCAGCGTGTCGGCTGAACATGAAGTTGTCGGTGTAGAGATATATGTCATAAGGCCTACGAGACATGCGCTCGCATCCACACAGTAGCACAACAAACTCTGCCATGTTAGCCACAACAATTTCTAAGCTTTCTAAGGCGCCGAGGTGCATCGCCTTCTCATCATGCTTGCATGTTGTTTTCCGAGAGCGCTTGAGGGGAATGGCTAAATACAAGCTGCTAGGGGAGTCGTTGCTAACCTCGTCGAAGCCAATATGTTGGAGGGTTTGGTACATCAAGATGTCCAGCACGCGGTATCCTCTGTACATAGCCTCTGAGAACATCTTGAGCTGCATCATCATCCCAGTGTTGGTTATGTATTGCCTGTCTGCCTCCTCAATGACGGTGCTGACTCTCATTAGGAGGCTCTGCAACCTCTCCACCATCTTCTTCTCCTCTGATTGTGCATGGCTGGAGGAGTGGTACTTGTTCATCAGGAAGGAGATCAACCGGCTCACAAGTTCACCTGTAACCGCAGACATGGCAACCTCCATGGCTAGTGAGAAGATGATCGATGAGGGAAGCTGCTGGTTTGTCTCTATGGACAAAAATTGCTGAACAAGTCTACAGGGAAAAGTCTCCAGGGATGATTAAACCGTTGATTGCAATTAGTGGTTGGGTGACAAGGACTACCCAACTGTTGAAGTGGCATGAATAAATTGACCAGCAATTAATAATCTGCAGTACGTAGGTCCAAACTAATCAATTATCTTTCCAAAATGTATATTTTATTATCTTTACATTTGTCCTACTACATTTTACATATGTGAAGTTTACGCTAGCAAAGTTTAACTGTGGAGTTTATTTGGACTCTTTCCAGGTTTCCAGAGCTGCACTTCGGTGGATAAGCATTGTGGAACTCGCCAGCAAGTAAACTGTTATTGGTCAGTGATGGGAATCACCAGTCCATACTTCAATTAGCAATCTTTCGAAGGACATTTGCTTCTTTCAAGGTCAAATACATACTCCATCATTCTTTCAAGATCAAAAACTTCTGTACCTTGGGCATTATTTTATTGAACAGGCTTGACTTTTATCCTCAGAGCTGGTGGTTGGTGACTGTTCCCGTTCCTGTCCCTGTTCAAGCTAGGATCAGAGAAATTGCAGTAGCATGAGACACTGAAAACAGGGAACACTTAAAGAGGGCCGCAAGGCCCTTTGCCAACGAGACCCATACGAAGTAGTTTTTGGTGACTGTTTTCAGATTGAGTGGACAGTAGGAAGACCCAAAAGAAGAAGAAAAAAGGATGCTCACGCCAGTACATATGTACATTGCTGCTAGATAAACTCTCCTTTCTTGTGTGTGTGATGCAATAGATAAATGTTGGGTTTCCACCGGTACTCGTGTGTTGTTTCACTTGACAGGATCTGAAAAGAGCAGGCCACTAAACCCGTGGCTTTGTGTGTATCTCAAAAAAAAAAAACCATGGCTTTGTGTGGTTATTGATCACACTGTATATGTTTTTGAGACCATGTTAGTCCACATAAGAGATTTATATTTTAGAACCATTGGAGTACATTACTCCAAAGTGGACTTTGTTCATCATGGCGTATTTATCCAAAAGGTCAACTGGTCTGGCTACTATAAGCCTCTTAGGTGCATGTTGAGAAATCTTGTAAGCTAGTAGTAGTGAAACGGGGGATCAGAGATTCAGAGGTGTCATAATCATACTACTGGCGAAATGGGAATGAAATGGGAATATATACGTAAGTGCATCGTCTAGAGCATTAGAGCATCTCCAGCGGGCCGACACATTTTTGACGCCGAAATTTACCGCCTGCATTGTTTGCGTCGGCCCACGGACGCGAAAATGGTTATGCGTCGGGTGTCTCCAGCGGACCGACGCATATTGGCCGCGGACCATTTTTTCTGGAATATCAAAAAACAGGAGAAACAAGCAAATATCATGAACATATGGCCATCATATTAGCTCAAATTGAGGTCTCAAATAAGTCCATCACATTGTGCACAAGGTACAACACAAAATGTAGTCCAAAAGGTGCCCAGACATGGCCAGAACAGCAAATATAGTCCAAAAAGAGGCCATGGTGGTTGACAATGACGCCGCAGATCAGACGTCTCACGCGCGGATTTCGACGCGCTTCTTCACGAACCAGACCCTGGTGTCGTCATCTATTTTTCCAAAGTCGGCCAACATGATCCTTGTGTCCTCTGCCCGGATCTTGGCCTTGGCGTCCATCCTCCTGGCTTCGGCGTCACGCATTTTGGCCTCGGTGTCTGCCTTTTTGGCCTCGACGTCCATCATTTGGACCCCAATGACCTCTTTGGTGAGGTTGAGGTAGATGACAGTTGCGGCCTCTTTTTCCAGACGTTTCTTCTCGTCCCTTTGGTCCATGATCTTCTCCAAGGTATGGCTGAACGCAAAGGCTGATGCATCCCAGGCAAGATCGGCCTTGGTAGCCTTATGGCCCCGGGGACGATGTGGAAGGGGAAGGATCATCGTCTTCGCCGTCGACGACCAATGTGGCTATCCCATTCTTGACAGCTTCATGGTAGGCCACATAGCCAATGTTCCACTTCGGCGCATCCTTCAGCTTCTCCCAACAATGGACCATATAGAAGCCCTTCTTATGTGTTGTCTTGAACTTCTCCAATGCCCTCGCTACCTAATAGCTAAAAGTTAGGTTTATGATATGTTGAATGCTGAAATAGATGGATGGAATCATGATGCCCGTTACTTACCAGTGCCATCACGCCCACGCATCGCACAAACATTTGTCCTCGTTGTCGTTGAAGCCGAAGGTCCCATGGCTCTCCCCCTTCTTCTTGCCAGCATCATCCCTGGTCAGGACATGCCCTGTTGGCACCTCCCCATCGGCATCACGCAGACGGTTATTGCCTACATGGGCTCGGTGGGGAACAGTTGTTCGCCATCGATGTCCACCCCATCCTGCGTCTGTGCCCACTGATCCTGCGTCCCTTTCCCGACGCCGCCTTCGCCAACGAAGCCGCTGACGAAGATCATGGCCTGGATATTTCCCTCATTGCGTCCCGTCCAATAGGCCTACGAATCACCGGACGTCAGCTGAATGACACACGACAGAGAGAGCAAATGTACCGGGTCATCCATCGTCGGGGCAGATGGTGTCATTTCCTAAAACAGGGTGCAGGGCAACGACATACTCTCCTCTGGACATGTCGCATCTTCTGTGTCGCGGCCGGGCCGAGTCACCACTCCTCGGCGTCCGGTTCAGGTTGGGAACCGGGGCCCCGTTGAAGTGGACCGGCGCGGTGCCGGAGGCGAACCACGACGCCGCGTGGACCTACGAGGGTGCAGGCATTCCAGGACGCAGATGGGAACTTATCAAGCTCACCGACGAGGCCGGCGGAGCGACGCCCATGATCCTATCTTGCTTGACGAAGAGCATGGCCTCCGCTAGGCTCGTATGGAGGCCTACGTGGGCGTCGGCTTTCACCTGCATCAGCCATGCCATTTGGGCAGCGGCCTCTGCCTGCTGGGCGGCCGCCACCGCTGCATTCCTCTCCTTCAGACTCTTGCGCCGGCTGCGACACTTCGCGGCCTATATTGTTGGAGATATGCCCAAGAGGCAATAATAAAGTCGTTATTATTATATCTTTGTGTTTATGATAAATGTTTGCATCCCATGTGATGCGTGTAGTTGACACGTCCGTTGGGAACCCCAAGAGGAAGGTGTGATGCGCACAGCAGCAAGTTTCCCTCAGTAAGAAACCAAGGTTTAAGCGAACCAGTAGGAGTCAAGAAGCACGTCGAAGGTTGATGGCGGCGGGATGTAGTGCGGCGCAACACCAGGGATTCGGCGCCAACGTGGAACCTGCACAACACAACCAAAGTACTTTGCCCCAACGAAACAGTGAGGTTGTCAATCTCACCGGCTTGCTGTAACAAAGGATTAGATGTATAGTGTGGATGATGATTGTTTGCAGAAAACGGTAGAACAAGTATTGCAGTGGATTGTATTCGATGTAAAAGAATGGACCGGGGTCCACAATTCACTAGAGGTGTCTCTCCCATAAGATAAATAGCATGTTGGGTGAACAAATTACAGTCGGGCAATTGACAAATAGAGAGGGCATAACAATGCTCATACATGATATGATGAATATTGTGAGATTTAATTGGGCATTACGACAAAGTACATAGACCGCTATCCAGCATGCATCTATGCCTAAAAAGTCCACCTTCAGGTTATCATCCGAACCCCTTCCAGTATTAAGTTGCAAAACAACGGACAATTGCATTAAGTATGGTGCGTAATGTAATCAATAACTACATCCTCGGACATAGCATCAATGTTTTATCCCTAGTGACAACAGCACATCCACAACCTTAGAACTTTACGTCACATCGTCCCAGATTTAATGGAGGCATGAACCCACTATCGAGCATAAATACTCCCTCTTGGAGTTAAGAGCAAAAACTTGGCCGAGCCTCTACTAATAACGGAGAGCATGCAAGATCATAAACAACACATAGGTAATAGATTGATAATCAACATAACATAGTATTCTCTATCCATCGGATCCCGACAAACACAACATATAGAATTACGGATAGATGATCTTGATCATGTTAGGCAGCTCACAAGATCCGACAATGAAGCACATGAGGAGAAGACAACCATCTAGCTACTGCTATGGACCCATAGTCCGGGGGTGAACTACTCACTCATCACTCCGGAGGCGACCATGGCGGTGAAGAGTCCTCCGGGAGATGAATCCCCTCTCCGGCAGGGTGCCGGAGGTGATCTCCAGAATCCCCCGAGATGGGATTGGCGGCGGCGTCTCGGTAAGGTTTTCCATATCGTGGCTCTCGGTGCCGGGGTTTCGCGACGAAGGCTTTAAGTAGGCGGAAGGGCAACGCGGGGGGGGCACACGAGGGCCCCACACGCCGAGGCCGCGCGGCCAAGGGCCGGGCCGCGCCGCCCTGTTGTCTGGCCGCCTCGTGGCCCCACTTCTTTTCCCCTCGGTCTTCCGGAAGCTTCGTGCAAAAATAGGACCCCGGGCGTTGATTTCGTCCAATTCCGAGAATATTTCCTTTGTAGGATTTCTGAAACCAAAAACAGCGAAAACAAGCAAGCGGCTCTTCGGCATCTCGTTAATAGGTTAGTGCCGGAAAATGCATAAATACGACATATAATGTGTATAAAACATGTAGATATCATCAATAATGTGGCATGGAACATAAGAAATTATCGATACGTCGGAGACGTATCGAGCATCCCCAAGCTTAGTTCCTGCT
Organism: Lolium rigidum; assembly: GCF_022539505.1. Taxonomy (NCBI): domain Eukaryota; kingdom Viridiplantae; phylum Streptophyta; class Magnoliopsida; order Poales; family Poaceae; genus Lolium; species Lolium rigidum. The sequence goes on along the minus strand of NW_025900964.1, from coordinate 68,383 downwards.
CGTCCCGAGCGAGTAAACGATAACAAAGATAATTTCTGGAGTGACATGCCATCATAACCTTGATCATACTATTGTAAACATATGTAATGAATGCAGCGATCAAAACAATGGTAATGACATGAGTAAACAAATGAATCATAAAGCAAAGACTTTTCATGAATAGTACTTAAAGACAAGCATCAATAAGTCTTGCATAAGAGTTAACTCATAAAGCAATAAATCAAAGTAAAGGTATTGAAGCAACACAAAGGAAGATTAAGTTTCAGCGGTTGCTTTCAACTTATAACATGTGTATCTCATGGATAATTGTCAACATAGAGTAATATAACAAGCGCAATATGCAAGTATGTAGGAATCAATGCACAGTTCACACCAGTGTTTGCTTCTTGAGGTGGAGAGAAATAGGTGAACTGACTCAACATAAAAGTAAAAGAAAGGTCCTTCGCAGAGGAAAGCATCGATTGCTATATTTGTGCTAGAGCTTTTATTTTGAAAACAAGAAACAATTTTGTCAACGGTAGTAATAAAGCATATGTATCATGTAAATTATATCTTACAAGTTGCAAGCCTCATGCATAGTATACTAATAGTGCCCGCACCTTGTCCTAATTAGCTTGGACTACCGGGATCATCGCAATACACATGTTTTAACCAAGTGTCACAAAGGGGTACTTCCATGCCGCCCGTACAAAGGTCTAAGGAGAAAGCTCGTCTGGATTTCTCGCTTTTGATTATTCTCAACTTAGACATCCATACCGGGACAACATGGACAACGAGATAATGGACTCCTCTTTAATGCATAAGCATGTAGCAACAATTAGTGTTCTCATATGAGATTGAGGATATATGTCCAAAACTGAAACTTCCACCATGATTCATGGCTTTAGTTAGCGGCCCAATGTTCTTCTCTAACAATATGCATGCTCTAACCATTAAAGTGGTAGATCTCCCTTACTTCAGACAAGACGGACATGCATAGCAACTCACATGATATTCAACAAAGAGTAGTTGATGGCGTCCCCATAAGCATGGTTATCGCACAACAAGCAACTTAATAAGAGATAAAGTGCATAAGTACATATTCAATACCACAATAGTTTTTAAGCTATTTGTCCCATGAGCTATATATTGTAAAGGTAAAGAATGGAAATTTTAAAGGTAGCACTCAAGCAATTTACTTTGGAATGGCGGAGAAATACCATGTAGTAGGTAGGTATGGTGGACACAAATGGCATAGTGGTTGGCTCAAGGATTTTGGATGCATGAGAAGTATTCCCTCTCGATACAAGGTTTAGGCCAGCAAGGTTATTTTGAAACAAACACAAGGATGAACCGGTGCAGCAAAACTCACATAAAAGACATATTGTAAACATTATAAGACTCTACACCGTCTTCCTTGTTGTTCAAAACTCAATACTAGAAATTATCTAGACTTTAGAGAGACCAAATATGCAAACCAAATTTAGCAAGCTCTAGGTGTTTCTTCATTAATGGGTGCAAAGTATATGATGCAAGAGCTTAAACATGAGCACAACAATTGCCAAGTATCAAATTATTCAAGACATTTTAGAATTTACTACATGTAGCATTTCCCAATTCCAACCATATAACAATTTAACGAAGAAGATTCAACCTTCGCCATGAATACTATGAGTAAAGCCTAAGGACATATTTGTCCATATGCAACAGCGGAGCGTGTCTCTCTCCCACACAATGAATGCTAGGATCCATTTTATTCAAACAAAACAAAAACAAAAACAAACCGGCGCTCCAAGTAAAGCACATAAGATGTGATGGAATAAAAATATAGTTTCAGGGGAGGAACCTGATAATGTTGTCGATGAAGAAGGGGATGCCTTGGGCATCCCCAAGCTTAGACGCTTGAGTCTTCTTAAAATATGCAGGGGTGAACCACCGGGGCATCCCCAAGCTTAGAGCTTTCACTCTCCTTGATCATATTGCATCATTTCCCTCTCTTGATCCTTGAAAACTTCCTCCACACCAAACTCGAAACAACTCATTAGAGGGTTAGTGCACAATAAAAATTAACATGTTCAGAGGTGACACAATCATTCTTAACACTTCCGGACATTGCATAAAGCTACTGGATATTAATGGAACAAAGAAATTCATCCATCATAGCAAAAGAGGCAATGCGAAATAAAAGGCAGAATCTGTCAAAACAGAACAGTCCGTAAAGATGGATTTTATTGAGGCACCAGACTTGCTCAAATGAAAATGCCCAAATTGAATGAAAGTTGCATACATATCTGAGGATCACGCACGTAAATTGACATATTTTTCTGAGCTACCTACAGAGAGACAGGTCGAAATTCGTGACGACAAAGAAATGCATGTCTATCGCGCAGCAATCCAAATCTAGTATGAACCTTACTATCAAAGACTTTACTTGGCACAGCAATGCACAAAACTAAGATAAGGAGAGGTTGCTACAGTAGTAAACAACTTCCAAGACTCAAATATAAAACAAAAGTACTGTAGTAAAAACATGGGTTGTCTCCCATAAGCGCTTTTCTTTAACGCCTTTCGGCTAGGCGCGAAAGTGTGTATCAAGTAACATCAAGAGACGAAGCATCAACATCATAATTTGTTCTAATAATAGAATCAAAAGGTAACTTCATTCTCTTTCTAGGGAAGTGTTCCATACCTTTCTTGAGAGGAAATTGATATTTAATATTACCTTCCTTCATATCAATGATGGCTCCAACGGTTCGAAGAAAAGGTCTTCCCAATATAATGGGACAAGATGCATTGCATTCAATATCCAAGACAACAAAATCAATGGGGACAAGGTTATTGTTAACGGTAATGCGAACATTATCAACTCTCCCCAAAGGTTTCTTTATAGCATTATCAACAAGATTAACATCCAAATAACAATTTCTCAATGGTGGCAAGTCAAGCATATTATAAATTTTCTTAGGCATAACAGAAATACTTGCACCAAGATCACATAAAGCATTACAATCAAAGTTATTGACCTTCATCTTAATGATGGGCTTCCAACCATCCTCTAGCTTCCTAGGAATAGAAGTTTCAAGTTTTAGTTTCTCTTCTCTAGCTTTTATGAGAGCATTTGTAATATGTTTTGTAAAGGCTAAATTTATAGCACTAGCATTGGGACTCTTAGCAAGTTTTTGTAAGAACTTTATAACTTCAGAGATGTGGCAATCATCAAAATCCAAACCATTACAATCTAAAGCAATGGGATCATCATCCCCAATGTTGGAAAAAATTTCAGCAGTTTTATCACAGGCAGTTTCAGCAGTTTTAGCAGTTTCAGACAATTTTGCACGCTTTGCACTAGGAGTAGTAACATTGCCAACACCAATTATTTTATCATTGATAGTAGGAGGTGCAGCAACATGTGGATCATTAACATTACTAGTGGTGGTAATAGTCCAAACTTTAGCTACATTATTCTCTTTAGCTAGTTTTTCATTTTCTTCTCTTTCCCACCTAGCATGCAATTCGGCCATCAATCTTATATTCTCATTAATTCTAACTTGGATGGCATTTGCTGTAGTAACAATTTTATTTTCAATATCCTTATTAGGCATAACTTTCGATTTCAAAAGATCAACATCAGAGGCAAGACTATCAACCTTAGAAGCGAGAATATCAATTTTATTGAGCTTTTCCTCAACAGATTTGTTAAGAGCAGTTTGTGTACAAATAAATTCTTTAAGCATAGCTTCAAGTCCAGGGGGTGTGTTCCTATTATTGTTGTAAGAATTCCCATAAGAATTAGCATAACCGTTACCATTATTATAAGGATATGGCCTATAGTTATTACTAGAATTGTTCCGATAAGCATTGTTGTTGAAATTATTATTTTTAATGAAGTTTACATCAACATGTTCTTCTTGGCAACCAATGAAGCTAACGGAACATTATTAGGATCAACATTAGTCCTATCATTCACAAGCATAGACATAATAGCATCAATCTTATCACTCAAGGAAGAGGTTTCTTCGACAGAATTTACCTTCTTACCTTGTGGAGCTCTTTCCGTGTGCCATTCGGAGTAATTAATCATCATATTATCAAGGAGCTTTGTTGCTTCACCAAGAGTGATGGACATAAAGGTACCTCCAGCAGCTGAATCCAATAGGTTCCGCGAAGAAAAGTTCAGTCCTGCATAAAAGGTTTGGATGATCATCCAAGTAGTCAGTCCATTGGTTGGGCAATTTTTAACCAAAGATTTCATTCTTTCCCAAGCTTGTGCAACATGCTCATTATCCAATTGTTTAAAATTCATTATGATACTTCTCAAAGATATAATTTTAGCAGGGGGATAATATCTACCAATAAAAGCATCCTTGCATTTAGTCCATGAATCAATACTATTCTTAGGCGAGAGATAGCAACCAATCTTTAGCTCTTGCTCTTAAAGAGAAAGGAAACAATTTTAATTTTATAATGTCACCATCTACATCTTTATACTTTTGCATTTCACACAATTCAACAAAATTATTGAGATGGGCAGCAGCATCATCGGAACTAACACTGGAAAATTGCTCTCGCATAACAAGATTCAATAAAGCGAGGTTTAATTTCAAAGAATTCTGCTTGTAGTAGCAGGTGGAGCAATAGGTGTGCATAAGAAATCATTATTATTTGTGGTTGTGAAGTCACACAACTTAGTATTTTCAGGAGTGGCCATTTTAGCAGTAGTAAATAAAGCAAACTAGATAAAATAAATGCAAGTAACTAATTTTTTTTGTGTTTTTGATATAGAGTGCAAGAGAGTAAATAAAGTAAAGCTAGCAACTAATTTTTTTGTGTTTTGATATAATGCAGCAAACAAAGTAGTAAATAAAATAAAGCAAGACAAAAACAAAGTAAAGAGATTGGATTGTGGAGACTCCCCTTGCAGCGTGTCTTGATCTCCCCGGCAACGGCGCTGGAAATTTGCTTGATGTGTGTAGTTCACACGTCCGTTGGGAACCCCAAGAGGAAGGTGTGATGCGCACGGCGAGCAAGTTTCCCTCGATAAGAAACCAAGGTTTAATCGAACCAGTAGGAGTCAAGAAGCACGTCGAAGGTTGATGGCGGCGGGATGTAGTGCGGCGCAACACCAGGGATTCCGGCGCCAACGTGGAACCCGCACAACACAACCAAAGTACTTTGCCCCAACGAAACAGTGAGGTTGTCAATCTCACCGGCTTGCTGTAACAAAGGATTAGATGTATAGTGTGGATGATGATTGTTTGCAGAAAACAGTAGAACAAGTATTACAGTGGATTGTATTCGATGTAAAAGAATGGACCGGGGTCCACAGTTCACTAGAGGTGTCTCTCCCATAAGATAAATAGCATGTTGGGTGAACAAATTACAGTCGGGCAATTGACAAATAGAGAGGGCATAACAATGCTCAAACATGATATGATGAATATTGTGAGATTTAATTGGGCATTACGACAAAGTACATAGACCGCTATCCAGCATGCATCTATGCCTAAAAAGTCCACCTTCGAGGTTATCATCCGAACCCCTTCCGGTATTAAGTTGCAAAACAACGGACAATTGCATTAAGTATGGTGCGTAATGTAATCAATAACTACATCCTCGGACATAGCATCAATGTTTTATCCCTAGTGGCAACAGCACATCCACAACCTTAGAACTTTCCGTCACTCGTCCCAGATTTAATGGAGGCATGAACCCACTATCGAGCATAAATACTCCCTCTTGGAGTTAAGAGCAAAAACTTGGCCGAGCCTCTACTAATAACGGAGAGCATGCAAGATCATAAACAACACATAGGTAATAGATTGATAATCAACATAACATAGTATTCTCTATCCATCGGATCCCGACAAACACAACATATAGAATTACAGATAGATGATCTTGATCATGTTAGGCAGCTCACAAGATCCGACAATGAAGCACATGAGGAGAAGACAACCATCTAGCTACTGCTATGGACCCATAGTCCAGGGGTGAACTACTCACTCATCACTCCGGAGGCGACCATGGCGGTGAAGAGTCCTCCGGGAGATGAATCCCCTCTCCGGCAGGGTGCCGGAGGTGATCTCCAGAATCCCCGAGATGGGATTGGGGGCGGCGGCGTCTCGGTAAGGTTTTCCGTATCGTGGCTCTCGGTACTGGGGGTTTCGCGACGAAGGCTTTAAGTAGGCGGAAGGGCAACGCGGGGGGCCACACGAGGGCCCCACACGCTAGGGTCGCGCGGCCAAGGGCCAGGCCGCGCCGCCCTGTTGTGTCAGCGCCTCGTGGCCCCACTTCCTTTCCCCCTCGGTCTTCTGGAAGCTTCGTGCAAAAATAGGACCCTGGGCGTTGATTTCGTCCAATTCCGAGAATATTTCCTTTGTAGGATTTCTGAAACCAAAAACAGCAGAAAACAGACAATCGGCTCTTCGGCATCTCGTTAATAGGTTAGTGCCGGAAAATGCATAAATACGACATATAATGTGTATAAAACATGTAGATATCATCAATAATGTGGCATGGAACATAAGAAATTATCGATACGTCGGAGACGTATCACCATGCTATAATTATATTAACCGGAAAGATTGATACTTGTGTGTTTTGTAAATATAAAAGAGTCCCTAGTAAGCCTCTTGTTAAACTAGCTTGTTGATTATTAGATGATCATGGTTTCCTTATAATGAACAGTGGATGTTGTTAATAACAAGATCATATCATAGGAGAATGATGTGATGGACACACACCTATAGTAATCATAGCATAAGATCAAGTCATTAAGTTCGTCTTGCTACAAGCTTTCAAATGCATAGTAACCTAATCCTTCGACCAAGAGATCATGTTAATCACCACCACCGGATGGATGCTTTGATGACATCAAACACCACTTCGTAATTGGGTGGTTATAAAGGTGTCATTAAGTGTTCTAAAAGTATGAGTTGAAGCGCATGGATCAAGAGTGGGATTTGTCCATTCAAATGACGGATAGATATACTCTGGGCCCTCTCGGTGGAATTTCATCCAATTAGCTTGCAAGCATGTGACTAGGTCACAAGGGATGTCATATCACGGTATGACTAAAGTGTACATATCGGTAACGAGGTTGAACTAGGTATGGAGATACCGATGATCAAACTTCGGATAAGTAAAGTATCGCGCGACAAACAGAATCAGTATCGTATGTTAATGGTTCTTTCGATCACGCAGTCATCGTTGATGAGAGCCATTATGGATCTCCAGATCCCACTATTGGTTATTGATCGGATAGGTGTCTCGATCATGTCTGCATAGTTCGCGAACCGTAGGGTGACACACTTAAGGTTCAATATTGTTTAAGTAGATATGGAATATGAGATGGAGACATAATATTGTTCGGAGTCTCGGATGGGATCTAGGACATCACGAGGAGGTCCGGAATGGTCCGGAGAATAAGATTCATATAAGGAAAGTTATTTTTTGGAGTTCGGAAAAGTTTGGGAATTTTTCGATGGATGACCGGAGGGTTTCTAGAAGGTTCTGGAGGGGCCACTGGTGTGCCCACAACCCCGAGAGGGGCCACCTGAGCCGAGGTGGTGCAGCCCAGCCCTAATGGGCCAGGCGCACCAAGCCTCAACGCCTAGGCCGCCCAACCCCCCTAGGGTTTAGGGGAAGCCCTAAAAGGGGGGAAACTTGGGGGGGGGGGCAAGTTTGCTCCCCCCTTCCCTTGCGCCAGCCCTAGATGGGGTGGGGACAAGGGAGGCAACCCTAGCCGACCCCCACACTATATAAAGAGGGGAGGGGTGGCCGTCCACTTACCCTAGCTGCCACCTCTCCTCCCTCCAACTTCTTCCTGCTCCGGCTTAGGCGAAGCCCTGCAGGAATTCTCCTCCACCACCACCACCACGCCGTTGTGATGCTGGGATTTCGAGGGGATCTACCTCCGCTGCCCACTGGAATGGGGAGAGGAAGGTCTTCATCGACTCCGTACGTGTGATCGAGTGCGGAAGTGTTGCCGGATCGCAGCACCGGAAGGATCGTCTTCATCAACCACGAGATTGGATCTCGTTAAGTCTTTGCATCTTCGAGGGTTAGTTCTCATCTATCTCGTTGCACATATCACATAGATTAGATCTCGATTTTTCCATAGATTGGATCTTGGTTTTATTCTTCTTTGCAGTATAATTTTTTTGTTTTTTATGCAACGAACCCTGCATGGACGCCTTTCTCCTTCTTCGACAGCAGCTTCTTTAAAACCTTCGGCTTAGCTGCCGGCCACTGGCGGCGGCGCGCTATGAGCTGGCCAGAGATGTGGCCTCCATTGAGGCTGTGGTGGTGGCTATGGGGGAGTGCGGGGCGATGGCTGCGAGGGTTTCCTCGGAATTCATGGTGGCTGCGGCGACGGGGACGTACATCGCAAGGGGAGGGAGTGTTGGCACCGGTAAACTTTGATTTTTGGGCAGGAAATGGCAACTGGCGGGATTGTTAGCGGCGTCCCAGCCACTGATGCGCGGGTCCTACGTGAGATTTGGCGGACACTCGGCGCATCCGCGGAGATGCAAACTCGACGCATTTTTGCGGCAAATTTGCGTCTTCGTGGACAGCCCGGTCAATATGCGTCGGACCGATTGGCCTGGTTCCTGACGCATTTTAGGATTGCACGGACGCAAACGATCGTTGAGCGTCCGTTTGTGTCGTCCCGTTGGAGATGCCCCTATACAAAAGCTATATAAAAAATATATTGTCATGATTTTTCTTGACTTTTGTTCTTGATGATGACAAGACACGGCAAACAGTTAGCTGAGATGATGATGAGGTGGACGATGAAGAATAAAACATAGCCATTCCTAGCTAACTTTGTCATCTTTTGGTTTGGGTAACGCTACGCGTCGGTCGGCTGATGGGAAGCCCAAAAATCGGTTGTTCTCTGCGCCGTACGATCGTGATCCGATGTCCAAAATCACCCGTGATAGAAATTTTCCATTTGGCCCCCCGATTTAATGACACTCAACCCGCAATCCTTACATCCCCAATTAACCTGAAAGGGTATGTTTCTTTGGGCCTGTCCTTCTCAATATTTACAACAAAACTGCCACTCGACGACTGATCCGAGTCTCATACACAGTATTGCAACAAAATCTCTCACTCCGCTTACAAAAAATATGTACTATTACAACAAAAAAATTATAAAAAATGTAAACAAATATTATTATAAAAAAGTGGTTAAACAACAACTATTTTGCTATAGGTTGGTTTACAACAAAAATTGACAGCAATTACAATAAAAAATCAAAAGCTATAACAACAAAACACATGTGTTCGTGGCTGTGAAACTTTGATTAAAAATAACATATTTTATATATATCAAATTACAACAAAAATCACCAGCTATTTTTACAAAAAAATATTGGCGATTACAACAAAATAATTTATGGCAAACGTCCAGGTAAACATTACAACATCTCTGACATGATTTCTCTATAACTTTTATACACATTTGTTACAAAACTAACGAACATATACAACATCTCTACGGAAAAAAGTGTCCATGACTAAAACAATTACACCAAAAATCACAAATAATTACAACAAAAAAGTCATCCGTTTACAACATATCAAGAAACAGACATCTATACTATTATATTGCAGTTGGTCGTAGGTCGTACAACGCGTTTGACGAAGGAGATTTAGATCATCCGGACCGTCAAATTTAATCTCACGGTCCACACTTTATTGATCTAATTAGAAAGCAATTTCATGCACGGTATCTATCAATCTCGCATGCGCAATAAAATATCTGCCAAAATTCTTTGATCCCTTCCTGCATTATCATAAAATCTTACTATTATCATGGCCGTCAAATCATACTCAACAACACCCCCTGGACGTGCGATGGCCTATTGAAGAGTACTTTGTTGTTCCCCCCCGCCTGCTAGCAATATCATTAAGTCGGGATCGGATCAAATCTTTTTTCTTTCCTATTCTTTTGAATGCAATCAAATAGTAGCCCCAATCAAATCTATAGTTTCCTACGAACTTGTTACAAAAACAGAAACGAATTAATCACTAGGCCCACATGCCTCACCCTTCCTGGCGCAGCCTAGGACACAAGGTCGTTGCCCTTCTTTTGCGTCATCGAAGATGCTAAGGGGTGGACGCTTGTTTAGACGCTTAGGAGAGAAAGAATCGAAAAATTAATCCCAGCGTCTGCCTAAGAGTCCAGAGCTACAACGCATTATAGGTGGGGAGACGGGACGCTCCATAGGTGCGTTGCGTCCTATCGCGTACCGAGGAGGCATGTCGTCGAGTTCGCTGCTTCCACGTCTCCTATCGTCATATGGCGCCTTTACATCTGGTGGAGGTCACAGAAGACGGTTGCAAGATCCATCAGTTGATCCCTTCTCTGTAGAGGTGTTGCACCTTGCAAGATACGATAACATAGATGAGTTGGAGAGTTCAAAAGGACGTCCAGAGAGATACCGGGGTGCTAGAACGGGTGAACCTTTATTTCTTTTGCTTCAGATCCGAATTTCTACACCTCTCTCTATACATGTTTGTGTTGGTCTGATTCTAGATACTAAAAAAATCATCTGGTCATTATTCTATTGAAGTATGTTATTCTTGATTCTGATCCAAATGATGACGAACATTGATATATTAACGCTAGATAGCATGAAGACTGACTTGTTTTTTCTGATGTGCTCCTTATATATGTTAAAACTAGCATGACAAGCATTCTACCTAGACTATGCAATATTTTGTTTAAGAATTATTTTCCAAAACATTCTGCTTCACTTGCATCTTAATTTGAAAAGCCTTGAATACATTGCCTAACTAGACTCTGTAGGAGCTGCAACTCGCAGCTCCTTCTTCCTACTCGAGCTCACAAAGAATGGCAATGGAAACACAGGAGGTTTGATGTTGGGTGCCTCACACAGCCCAACCTTTATCAACTCTCTTAATATCTCAACTTAAACATGATGAGTACATAGCTATAAATAGCCTCACACACGGACACCCGGTTGGATGGATCACCCGGTAGACTAGCTCAACTAGACTTGTTCAGCAACTTCACGCGGCATCACCACATCTCATAGTGATAGCAGCATCTCACCTTGCTCGCCGTTTCGCACGGCAACTCGGCATCTCGCCAACACGTTCTTCAGCTGAAACTTCGTCGGCTTCCTACGTCTCACACTACACCATACCGACATATCATACACCTAACTACATGCAGAACTGAATCAACTAATGCAGATACAATAATCAAGATTAAAAGCTAACAATTTCCCCCTAATCTTGATTCTCCAATCATCATGCAACTTCAGCAAAGGGCATGCCCGTCATGGCTGGCATCTCCTTGCAACGGTATCGCATCGTCGCAGCAGCATCACACCGCCATTGCCCCCTCGCGGTATCGCACCACATCCGGCCGGCTGACAGTGGCATCATACCGGCAACAAGCTCCGCCTCGCTCCATCGACCTCCACCTCCCATGGAGTCCGCCTAGACCGCGGCTGTTGTCACCTTCAGCGGCATCGCGCCGCCACCGTAGGCCTCCAAGATCTTCTAGCTCTGATACCAAATGTAGGAGCTGCAACTCGCAGCTCCTTCTTCTTACTCGAGCTCACAAAGAATGGCAATGGAGACACAGGAGGTTTGACGTTGGGTGCCTCACACAGCCCAACAACGTTGGGTGCCTCACACAGCCCAACTTTTTTTTTTGACGTTGGGTGCCTCACACAGCCCAACCTTTATCAACTCTCTTAATATATCAACTTAAACATGATGAGTACATAGCTATAAATAGACTCACACACGGACACACGGTTGGATGGATCACCCGGTAGACTAGCTCAGCTAGACTTGTTCAGCAACTTCACGCGGCATCACCACATCTCATAGTGATAGCAGCATCTCACCTTGCTCGCCGTTTCGCACGGCAACTCGGCATCTCGCCAACACGTTCTTCAGCTGAAACTTCGTCGGCTTCCTACGTCTCACACTACACCATACCGACATATCATGCACCTAACTACATGCAGAACTGAATCAACTAATGCAGATACAATAATCAAGATTAAAAGCTAACAGACTCATCATGTTCTAGGATTTGGAGTGAAATTCATGCCTTATGTAGTTGATTAGTTGCCACAACTATGCAGCTTCAATTCTGCTGGTGGAGCTCCTGTAATCATGTCCATTTTATGTAGAGACTAAAGAAATTACTTGATTCTTAAAGGAACCATCTGGGGGCTCAAAATCACTTATGGTAGTGGATAACCTGACGCAATTATGTAGCTTCAGCTATACCGGTGGAACTCGTCTACTCATGTCCAATTTATGAAGACTAAAGAAATTACTCGATTCTGAAAGGAACCAAGGAGGGGCTCGAAGTCACTGATGGTACGGATCCCTTTGTGTTATTTTTGAGTTTTGGCTCCCATTAGTGAGTTAATAGTTTGGGTCATGTTAATAAAACCTGAATGAACTTTTCATAATCATCTCTCTACTTCTTGATGCCTTAGCAACGCAGGAATGTGGAGGCATTGAGACAAGTTTTCTTTTTGGAGCTATGCAGAGATAAGTGAGTAGACATCATATGGAGCTGGTTCTGGTTCAGTTGGACGATCTGATGGACAGTGGCATGAGCAAGTAGCCTGATTGAGGCGAAGTGTAACAGGCCGACTCTCAGCCTACCATTGTCACGAAAGCTTGTACATCGCGGCGCTAACTGAGGAATGCTATGACTGTCGGCAAGGGCAACAATGAGATAACTGTTAGTTGATGGCTTTTGGCCTTCTACATATTGGCCCTTTGGCCTCCACGTGTACATGTATCAGGGGCAATGGGGCTAACAAAATAGCTAGAGTGCATGTGTGCAGAGCACTATAACAAGTTAATGCACTAGAGAATGCCAATGGATGACGTCATGCAAAGGTGAAGCTTTGTCCACTATCAACAATGATGTCGACGACTTCAAGTATCTCGAAGAAGAGGAGTCCGAATAACAAGGTAAATATATCAATGTTCTTGGTTACTGCCTTTCTGCCAGTGAATTCCATTCTCTGAAGGTCTATTTTATTTGGATGTTTCTCAACAAGAGGAACGATCCATCATTCCATCTCTGACTTACCACTTCTTGACTGGAGTAGTTCTAATGTTTCCATATACCCTTGAAATAGCGGAAATTTAGCGATCTCAGTGCAGCACTTCTACTTGATTGATTAATAATATTGTAGTTTCAATAGTCTTATTGTTCCATATACCTTCGAAATAGCGAATATTTTTGCTTTCATATGGTCTTCTGAAAACCATAGAATAGTAGGGTGTATTAATGATTTGTCTATCTGACACTTCTTTGTTTCTTGCATATGTTATGCTGCATAATAGTTGAAGTTTACCAGGTTGCCAGGGATGATTTAAGGATGAAACTAAAAAGCTTTACATAGAACAACAATGGTGACAGAGAACAGAGCGAAGTAAATCTTCATGAGAATGTTTCCTATAATTTAAAGAATCTATAGGGATATGAGGCAAGTGCGTGATCCATAGAATCAAGGATGCATGTACTATTTTTCTTTTCTTGAACAAGCGTGTCATCATAGGTCGGTTTGTATGTTAAACTTATTTTATGATAGAGTGTAAATTTCCAGATGTGTAAAACATTCATGACCCCAAGGGAATAAGTGAAGTAAGTCATGTTGATCAAGGAGATGTAGAGGAGAAACAAAGTAGAAAGGCTAGAAGAAAAAGAGAAGGAGGGGGCAGACTTGCTAGGCGATGAGCATGGTGCTGGCACCGATCGATGACGGCACAAATGCCAAATTCGATGATGGAGACCAGAAACGGCGCAAAGACATTCAAGGGACGTCCGATGGGTAATGAAGCGCCCCGAAAATAGTAAATAATATTATATCATGTAACGAAGCATCCGTTGTGTGTCTTTTTCGTCAGGGTGTTTACTATTATCACCATTTTTTGTTTTCAGTGTGATCAGAGTGGAGTACGAGCCATATTAAATTCTGGTTTTGTGCCGACTTATTTTTTACCTTGCTTATGATACATTTGGAGCTAAGAATAATAATGTAAGGAATGTATGATCTACAATTCTTGACACTACCAGTCTACCAATACCAAAGGCAAAAATGCAGAGGTCTTTCCAACTTAATGAACTAAAATTTCTTGGCATGATTAGGTAAACAACTAGATACTATGAACCTACGAGGATGAACGACATAAGAAGAGGGAGGCTCACCGAGTAACAAAGTGTAGCAAAATTTGAACTTTTTCATGATATCTCGTGATCAAGGCACGAGAAAAAATATTATATTATTTTCCATGATAGCTGCTTGACATAATGTATCAAAGTTGAATGACTAGCAGTAATCGAAGGTTTTCCACATGATATTGTTACGAAAATTTCACCGATCTACTAATAGTCATCAACAGTGGTACAAATATCTTAAAAAGTAATAAAAATTACAAATAGGTACTCGGACCACCTAGCGACGACTACATACACTAGCACGAGCCGAAGGTGCGCCGCCGTCCTCGTTCCTCCATTACCGGAGCCGGTAAAACTTGTCGTAGTAGAGCTTGTTGTAGTAGACACATAGGAAGTCGTCGTGTTAAGGTCTCAAAGGACTAGCGCACCAAAGCAGCAACCATTGCCAAATGACGACATGGAACCATTAGAAGTACTTTATTTCCTACCGATGTCCCATTCTTAGCTTTTTAGCAATGAATCACATGCACTACCATTCCAAATTCCAATGTTGTCGCTCTCTATTTCCTAATCAATATTTATTCTATGACATCACTCTGGGCTTCAAATTAAGATTGATATGTGTCGGTCATGCAAAAAGGCTCTCATTTTGGATTGATCACTAACATCCATTTCATGTTTATCTTGAAAAGGGAGCAAAATAGATGACAAATGGTCTATTGTAACATCTAAGAATAATACGCACAAATTATGTATTTTGGATGCAATAGAATGGCGGAGAGGTACAAAGTACATGTGTTTCATATGCCTCCATAAGAAGTTGGAGTATAAAAACATAAATAAAACCAAGGCTTAACAGGGAAGAGGCGAGAAGGATATGTGGAGAAGAGTGTGAGCACGGAAGTTGTGGTCAACCGAGAGAAAATCGGAGTTTATCGTGATAATGCCACGCCAACTAAATATGTTGATTTTATTGACTTTATATGTTGTAAAGTTTAGGGTTTGGAGAAAAGGATCGCACCGCCCTTGGCTGGTGCGTACGTTTATTATATAAGGCAAAGACCTATTACAAGTCATAATACGTGAGTACAAAACACTCAGCGTATAATACAGAAACTATAGTATAAAACTATTTCTAACACCCTCCCTCAATCTTAATAGTGTTACGAAGATTAAGATTGCGCCTACAAGTCTCAAAAGCAGGTAAAGGCAAGGGCTTGGTGAAGATGTCAGCAAGTTGATCTTTAGATGAGATGAACTTGATCTGTAACAGTTCTGTGCAACACGTTCCCTCACAAAATGATAGTCCACTTCAATATGCTTTGTCCGTGCATGGAACACTGGATTAGACGAGAGGTATATAGCACCAATGTTGTCACACTAAAGAACTGGAGGTCTGGCTTGGGAAATTCCCAATTAATGTAACAAGGACTGTACCCAAATAAGCTCAGCAGTGGCATTGGCAACGGCCTTGTATTCCGCCTCAGTACTACTCCGTGAAACAGTAGCTTGCTTTCTGGCACTCCAAGCAATTAAGTTAGGCCCAAAAAACACAGCATGTCCCCCCGTAGATCGGCGATCATCAGGATTACCTGCCCAATCGGCATCAGAAAAAGCTGAAAGAACACCAGAAGGAGCAGGCCGAAGGTGAAGACCAAAAGAAGGAGTGAACTGAATGTAACGCAAAATGCGTTTGACAGCAGACCAGTGAGTGTCCCGAGGAGCATGTAGATACTGACAAACTCTGTTGACTGCATAGGAGATATCTGGTCGAGTAATAGTAAGATACCGCAAGCCACCAACAATGCTGCGGTATTCAGTAGCGTCATCAGAGGACAGAAGCTCGCCAAGATCAGCAGAGAGCCTATCTGTGGTGGTCATGGGTGTAGTAGCAGACTTACACTTTAGCATGCCAGCACGACGAAGAAGATCCAGAGAGTATTTCTTCTGAGTAAGAGAGAGACCAGTATCAGTATGAGTAACCTCCAGTCCAAGGAAAAAATGAAGTTTTCC
Organism: Lolium rigidum; assembly: GCF_022539505.1. Lineage (NCBI taxonomy): Eukaryota > Viridiplantae > Streptophyta > Magnoliopsida > Poales > Poaceae > Lolium > Lolium rigidum. The sequence goes on along the minus strand of NW_025900964.1, from coordinate 52,191 downwards.
TAAGTCCTTGATAGCAAAATCTGAACTGAGACCAATAATAAGGCGATCAGATGCTGTCGAAGAAGAGCTAACAAGGATTATATCATCAACATAAACCAAGATATACATAGTGACTTCGGGGCGCTGAAGGAGAAACAGAGATGTATCAGCAGTGGATGGAACAAAACCATGAGCACGAAGAGCAGACCCAAGGCGAGCATGCCAAGCCCGAGGAGCCTGCTTGAGGCCATAGATCGCCTTAATAAGGCGACAAAGATGCTGAGGACGATCAAGATCAACAAAACCAGGAGGTTGTCGCATGTAGACTTCCTCCTCAAGAACGCCATGCAAAAAAGCATTCTGCACATCCAACTGACGAAGAGACCAACCACGAGTAACTGCCAGTGAGAGGAGCAGACGAATAGTAGTGGGCTTGATGACAGGACTAAAAGTATCCTCGTAGTCAAGACCATAACGTTGTTTGAATCCCTTAGCAACAAGACGAGCCTTGTACCTTTCAATCGAACCATCAGCATGCTTTTTAACCTTGAACACCCATTTGGAATCACTGACATTAACACCGGCTGGGGGAGGAACCAATTTCCAGGTGGCATTCTGCTGAAGAGCCTGGAATTCTTGTTCCATGGCAGACCGCCAATGAGGAATGCTGAGAGCAGCCTGAAAATGTCGTGGTTCGACATTGGGATCAGAAACGGCATGAGCCATGCAGGTGGTCAGCCAAGCAACTGTGCCATCGGAGCGCTCCTTAGGGCGGACAATGCCACTACAACTACGAGTCTGCATGCGAGAAACCACAGGAGCGGAGACAGTCGGGGATGCCGCTGGAGCGCTAGACGAGGACCCAGGCAAGTCACTCGATCCAGTGACACCCGCACTGGACGAGGAGTGAGGCCCAGGCCCAGAAGGTGCGGATGCTGGTGCAATTGTCGCAGGAGTTGACGTAGAACGCGCAGGCGATGGAGGTGTTGCAGTCGAAGGCGATCCCGTCACGGGAGCAGGCGATGGAGGCGGCCCATGCGGCGACGGAGGCCCAGGTGAGGGCGTCCCGCGCGGCGACGGAAGCCCAGGTGAGGGCATCCCACGCGGCGACAAAGGAGCCTGCATGGGATCGTCGGGAACGCCATGCAGCGAGCGATCGACGCGAGCTGGTGCAGTATCCGGGTCTGTGTCCTCCAAAAGCTCCAGTCGCGCACCCCGAGCTGTACCTGGACTATAACAAGGTAGCAAAACAGGAGAATATGCAGAATCCACAAATTGGTCAGACGACACAGGCACCGAAGTGGTGGAAGGAGACGAAGTGGATGAATCCGGGAGATTGGAAAAAGGAAAATGACGCTCATCAAAGACGACGTCACGAGATATGTAGACACGATTAGTGGGAACATGGAGACACTTATACCCTTTATGTTGCGCGCTATACCCAAGAAAGACACACTTTTTAGAGCGAAACTCGAGTTTGTGGCTATTGTAGGGACGAAGGTGCGGCCAACAGGCACAACCAAACACTTTAAGAAAAGTGTAGTCCGATTTCTCATGAAGTAAGTTCTCGAGAGGGGTATGCATGGAGATGACACGTGTGGGAAGCCTGTTAATCAAGAAACAAGCAGTGGCAAAAGCATCAGTCCAGAAGCAAAACGGTACAGAGGCATGGGCTAAAAGAGTGAGACCTGTCTCAACTATGTGACGGTGTTTACGCTCAGCAGTACCATTTTGTTGATGTGTATGAGGACAAGATAACCGATGTGCAATGCCAAGTTTCTGAAAAAAAGTATTAAGATTCCGATACTCACCCCCCCCCCCAATCCGACTGAACATGAATGATTTTCGTATTAAGGAGGCGCTCAACATGAGCTTGAAATTGCACAAAGACATTAAACACATCAGATTTACGCTTGAGAAAATAAAGCCAAGTGAAGCGACTAAATCCATCAATAAGACTGACATAATAGTTATGGCCACTAACAGACGTTTGGGCAGGACCCCATACATCCGAAAACACAAACTCAAGAGGAGCAGTAGCTACTCGACTAGACAAAGAAAAAGGTAACTGGTGACTCTTGCCTTGCTGACAGGCATCACAAACTGACACATCTTTATTACTTGACTCAACTGGTAGCTGATGACGATGCAGAACATGGCGCACAATGGGAGAGGCAGGGTGACCAAGACGAAGATGCCACCGTGAAGGAGACACCCTCACACTGCTGAAGACTCTGGAAACTCCTGGGGCATCAAGTGGGTAAAGGCCGTGGTGATAATGGCCTCTAAGAAGGACGTCCCTCGTAGCGCGATCCTTAACAAAAACATCAAAGGGATGAAATTCCACAAAGACATTATTATCATGAGTAAGTTTAGGAACAGATAGTAAATTGCGAGTGACCGAGGGAACATGTAATACATCACGAAGCTGGAGTTTCCTAGAGGTACTAGTAGAAAGGGAAGCCTGACCAATATGTGAAATACGCATACCTGATCCGTTTGCAGTGTGAACCTTGTCCTGACCATGATAGGGCTCGCTAGAAGACAGCTTGCCCATCTCGTTCGTAAAATGATCAGTAGCCCCTGTGTCCATATACCAGCTAGGATCAACAGTATAAGATGGTGTATGTCCATGAGAAACACCAATGGGGCCGTGAGTGGCCATTGCGGATTGACGCTCATTATTGCGGCCGTCATTGCCGATCCCAAGGAAGTCGCGCTGGAAGCGTCGATGGCATCGTGACGCAAGATGACCAGCGATGCCGCATAGCTGACACACACGACCATCCCGGGAGCGGCCGCCAGTAGAAGGCGAGCCCGTAGCAGGGCGTGACTGTCCAGAGAGTGGAGATGGGTTGGGCGGCTTGGTTCCACTCAAGGACGGACCACCAGGAGGCGGCGCTACAGCAGCTGGCCGAGGCGGAGGACGAGAGCCACCACGAGAGGCTGCGTTGGCTGAAGCAAACTCAGAACGGCCAGTGGCACGACGCTGCTCCATGCGATGCTCCGTGTGACAGAGACGAGAAAACAGCTCATGTGGTGGCATGGGAACAACACGGTCACGAACCACCTCAACAAGTGAATCATACTCCTCATCCAATCCAGCAAGGACATACTCCTGAAATTCATCATCCCGAAGGGGCTGTCCAATAGAAGCAAGTGTATCAGCAAGAGACTTAATCTTGTTGTAGTAGGCCGTAGCAGTCATGTCCAGTTTCTTGAGGTCATTGAGTTGACGTTTGACAGCACTGACACGGGCATTGGATTGGGACGCAAAGCTGGACTCAAGGGCAACCCAGGCTTCTTGAGAGGTAGAGGCAAAAAGCACCATACCAGCGATACCCTCAGACAACGAAGATTGGATGGCACCAAGTATGGCCTGATCTTGCTGTATCCATGCACGATGAGCAGGGTTGATTACCGGTCGGGCAATGCCATCTGATGAGGTCGCCATGATCGCCTGTGTGGGGCACGGAAGAGAGCCATCGATAAACCCAATCAAGGAGTGGCTGCGGAGAAGAGGCAAAATCTGTGCACGCCAAAACAAGAAATTCTCGGCCGTGAGCTTGATAGTGAGGAGGTTGGAGAAGTGGAACGGTGCAGCAGGCACCATCGAGTCCGGCTGCAGGAGTCCATGATCAGCCCGCCCAAATGAATGATCAGGGCGACTGATAGGAGGAGGACCAGCGTGACGCAGCGCCAAGGAGGACGTCATATAGGACGGGAATGATGGCTGTGGCGGCACACCACCGCCATACCCACCAAGATCGGATGGTGAACCGTGGGAGTAGAAGCTAGAGCCATGGGTGCGGAGATCGGATGATCCAGCAGCCAGCCCGTAGGAGAACGACGACAACCCATAGGTGAACGCCGATGTGCCACCATACATCGGATCCATGTTGGAGTAGGGCAGACCGGAGTGGGCGCCAAGAGTCGGAGGCAGCGCCGAGACACCATGTGTGCCAGGCAGATGAGAGGTGGCGGCGGCAGAGGTCACGCTGTTGACAGCGGAGGTCACGCCAATCGGGGCGACAGAAGTCATCGCACCAATCTGGGCGGAGGAGACAGCGGCAGTGGTCACGCCGGCCATAGGAACGGTGGCGGCGGCGGCGGTCGAGGTGGAGGCAGCGGAAGACATTGAACCGCCTAGTCTGATACCATGTAAAGTTTAGGGTTTGGAGGAAAGGATCGCACCGCCCTTGGCTGGTGCGTACGTTTATTATATAAGGCAAAGACCTATTACAAGTCATAATACGTGAGTACAAAACACTCAGCGTATAATACAGAAACTATAGTATAAAACTATTTCTAACATATGTTTAGAATGTTATACATATATATCTTCTACACATGTGAATTTCCTTGTATGTTATGCTTAAACATGCGAGCGATGAGCCGTAGCAACGCACGGGCATTCAACTAGTTTTCATAACATATCACTTAGAAAAATCTTACAAATTATGTCGTGTGAGTTTACAACAAATTTTAATCTAATCAATACTGTACATTTCTTTTTTAAAAAGCAACACTCCAGTTTTGGGCCGAAAAACTAGGCCCATATACGACCGGTGGGAGTGAGCGACGACGACCGATCGCTGCTGAGCGATCGGTCGCCGGATCGGAAGCGTTTTCCTTTTGGTTTGAACCGAATAAGAGTGTACACGGTCTTACAATCTCAAGCCATCTCTCCGGTTAGGCCCATAGTTACGCAGTACAGCCCATCCGAATTGGAGTCGCAGGAAGCTGAGGCCTTATGGGACTACGTTCCGATTCGGACCCAACCAATCACAGATTCACAGCCAAGCTATATATGTCTACCTACGAATCTCCTCCTTGGCAATCGATCGCTCAAGCGATCAGTTTTGGTTGGCGCAAAGCGCTCGCGCGGAAGCGCGAGTCAATTCCCTTTTTTGTCTCGTAGTGTTTAATTATGTTCACATGCAGATGTGTGTTCACACTAACAGCTCATGTGTTTAATTACGTTCACATGCAGATATGTGTTCACACTAACAGCTCATGTTCTCACTTGCATTTTGCATACAACCAAGAGCGTTCACACTGCATGCATGCATAAACTATCTCATGAGTTTGTATTTAATGAGCCAACTTTTCAGCACGAGGCTAGCTCTCACAAGTTTCTGCATGCATGCACGCTCTTTTTTTCAGCACGAGGCAGACTCTCAATTCTCTTTTTTGCAATTCCCTTTATGTTGTTATTTCGTACGGTAATTCATGTTTTTTCAATTAATTTTTATAATTCCCTTTTTCGGGCTAGTGATTTTTAAGGGAGGAAATAACGGGTGGGAAGATCCACTTGCAACTCAAATGAACTACCACTTGCTACTCAAATTAAGTACTATTTTTTAAGTTGTAAGCTAACAAAAGTTGCTAAAATATTCTAAATTAAATTTACCGGTGATAAATAACGAGGCACCGAGTTGATAACTTGTAAACAAAAAAAAGAGTCCCTGCATATTTTAAATTAAATTAAATTTTTAGGGTTGATATTTATTTATATTTATCATTAATAAATAGCGGGTCACCGGGTTGATAGCTTGTAAATTAAAAGAGACTCGCTAAAATATTCTAAATGAAATATTTTTTAGGGTTATTATTTATTTATATTTACCGTTGATAAATAACGAGGCACCAGGTTGATAGCTTGTAAAATAAAAAAATGTTCGCTAAAATATTCTAAATGAAATACTTTTTATGGTTGGTAGTTATTTATAATTACCATTGATAAATAACGGGGCACCGGGTTGATAGCTTCTAAACTAAAAAAAGATTCGCTAAAATGTTTCAAATAAAAATAACTTTGAGGTTGATAATTTTATACATTTACCGTTGATCACTGAAGTACGGAGGGTTGATTATTCAAACAAACAGGATTGATAACTTTTAGCCCGAAAAAAAGTTTCTCGAAACATATCAACATGGGTGCTAGTTTTGAAGATCTCATCGAGACGAATTTATTGGTGAAAGCGAATCTTAATTTTGAGTTGTCATTTGAAAGTTAAAATGTTTTGAATTTTAAAATTTGGAAAAGATTCCCCTGACATCAACAAATTCGTCTATTTGTGCATGTATGCAGAACTTTTCCTCAATAGCCTGCACCAGGTTGATAATTTTATACATTTACAGTTGATCACTCAAATACGGAGAGGTTGATTATTCAAATAGAGAGGATTGATAACTTTTAGCCAGAAAAAAGTTTGTCGAAACATATTAACATGTGTGCTAGTTTTGATGATCTCGTCGAGACGGATTTATTGGTGAAAGCGAATCTTAATTTGGAGTTGTCGTTTGAAAGTTAAAATATTTTGAATTTTCAAATTTGGAAAACATTCCGTGTCGGATTCGTCTATTTGTGCATGCATGCAGAACTTTCCCTCAATAGTCTGCACCAGGTTGGTAATTTTATACATTCAAAGTTGATCACTTAAGTACGGAGGGGTTAATTATTCAAAGAGAGAGGGTTGATAACTTTTAGCCCGAAAAAAAGTTTCTCGAAACATATCAACATGGGTGCTAGTTTTGAAGATCTCGTCGAGACGGATTTATTGGTGAAAGTGAATCTTAATTTGAAGTTGTCATTTGAAAGTTAAAACGTTTTAAATTTTCAAATTTGGAAAAGATTCCGCTCACCTCAGTAGATTCGTCTATTTATGCATGCATGCAGAACTTTCCCTCAATAGCCTGCACCAGGTTGATAATTTTATACATTTACCGTTGATCACCCAAGTACGGAGGGGTTGATTATTCAAATAGAGAGGGTTAATAACTTTTAGCCAGAAAAAAAGTTTGTCGAAACATATTAACGTTGGTGCTAGTTTTGAAGATCTCGTCGAGACGGATTTATTGGTGAAAACGAATCTTAAATCGAAGCGTTCATTTGAAAGATAAATCATTTTAAACAATGGTTTCTGCTACATATATTCGACGAGGACCCTAAATTTGCATGCGGTGATTAGCCATGCTAATTACGAATGCACTTGAAGCGAGGAGAGAGAAGAAAAGGTGGTCCATCCCATGCATGCCTTCTACTTATTGTCATGCTAACTTGCATGCATTGATTATTAACATTAATTACATGAAAGGGGAGACATGCACTGTCTGAAAGCTAAGGGAAACACGGTTTTTTCCTAATTGGGCTGTCGGAAACCGATCGCGCAATAAGAACCTGGCGGTCGAGCGCCAGCTAGGGCCGCCCGTCTACCTAGCGCCTAGCGGTGCCTGTTGTCATGTACCCTGTAGCATCTCGAGGTATCCTATCCAATATTCGAGTTCCCAGGGTACAAAAGTCGCCCGCGATCCTGGCAACTAGCAAGCGATTAATCGGTCGGCACCCATGGCACCGCCGCCGTCAACCGCGCCACCTGGTCTGAGCTCCCGCGGGAGATCCTATGCCTCATCATCGATCGTCTCCCTCAATCCTCCGATGGCCGTGGTGGTCTGATCAGCGCTATTCGATCTCAGTTCTTGAAGTTCCTTCCTTCCGATACGGCACACACCGCGCTCACCTACGGGGGATGTGCAAGGCCCGGCATTCCGCCTCCATCGACTGCGCTCGCTTTCGAGCGGTGTGCCGCTCCTGGAAAGCGGTGGTGAGCGAGCATGTAGCCGCTCCGCGGTGGATACCCTGGATCGTCTTGTCAGATGGCTACTTGCTCACACTCGATGGTAACAATCCGTTGTACCGCCTGCCCTCCTTGCCCGAGGACGCGACATGCATTGGATCCACGGACGAGTGGCTCGCCCTCGACTGCATCAACTCCAGGAGGAGGCATAGATACTTCCTGCACAATCCTTTCACTCGCACGACGGTGCCGCTCCGTGAGCTGTCGGGTATCATCGGCAAAGTTTCCAGGTTTTTTGAGGTCCGTAAGGTGCTACTGCGGTCGACTCCGGATGACATCGTCGCGATCATGACCAACAACTGGAATTACCCGATCATCTTGGTCAGGCCAGGAAAAGGCATGTGGCTACCCAAGCGACGATTCCCTCCGTATGTGTATATCATCGACATTGCATTCCTCGGAGACAAGCTTTATGGAATCACCCAGGCCTTAGACCTTGTCTCCCTCGGGATCGCCTTCGATATCCATGGGAGGCCTAGTGTTACCAGTGTTGACCGTCTCATCAAGCATCCGTCCATGGATTACGACTTCCACGTGTGGAGCGACGACGAGGAAGACGGTGATGAGTATCAGCGCAAGAGGGCCACGGATGCTGAGGCCAGCGAAGAAGATGAAGACAGGCGCGCCGTGTATAAGCTTAGGAGGAGAACGGGTGACAGCATGATTTTCAAGGCCCTTGAATATTGGAATGACGATGAGGTGCCCTATGAACCCAAGGACTTCGTCACTGTCAGCTGGCACCTTGTAGAGTCGTGTGGAAAGCTTCTCATGGTGAGGCGGCAGTTACAAATACCGGAATATAGTATGAAGTTCACTCGCAATACTGGTAGAAAAAGGGGCTTTAGTCCCGGTTCGCAAGGGCCGCAACCGGGACTAATTATGCGCGACTAAAAGCCCCCCCTCCCTTTAGTCCCGGTTGCTTACAAACCGGGACTAAAGGCCCCGCCACGTGGGCGGCTGGCATGCGCCGGGGCGAAGGACCTTTAGTTCCGGTTTGTAACACGAACCGGGACTAAAGGCTATTTCGAGTTAATTTTTTTAATTCATTTGGGTTTCTAATTATTTTTCACTCCCTCTTTTTTTCCTATTTTTTTCAGAATTTCTACTATTTCAGTTATTTGCATAGTTTAGTCTTTATCTCTAACTACACTTATCTCTAGTCAAATTACATACTCGTGGTCAAACTTCCCGCTCGGTCACCCATCCTCCCACTACTCTAGCACTAACACGCTTAACTTCTGAGTTCCATCCCGTTGCGCATCCAAGTGCTTCGTGCGCATGTATGTGATAGTACTATCATATCAATCCTATTAACATGTTGATCGATGTCACATTTCTTTATTGTTTGAATTTCAAATAATTCTTTTAATAAAAAAAGTAATGATGTAATAATAATCTTGAATAAATAAACAAACATTAACTTTTTAATTTGTATTAATTAATTAAATATTATTAATTAATTAAATATTTTTTTTGCCAAACCTAAAACCTAAAAATTTGAAAATCTAAAAATTGGGTAAAAATGATTGTAATCTTTATGCAGGATGCAATTATTAATTTTAGGTTTTAAAAAAATATATAAAATCCGTAATTTATAGCAAAAACTAAAATCTTCCTGCTTTCATATTTTCATTTGGAATTTTGAGAATCTAAAAATTGGCTAACTGGTGTCCCCAACCGGGATTAAAGGTTCTTGCCCTGGTCGCAGCCCACCGTAGCCCATTAATCCCGTTGCCCCGAGCATTAGTCTCGGTTCACCAGTAGAACCAGGACTAAAGACCCATTAGTCCCGGGTCAAAGTATTTGGAGACTAATAGGTTGGGATGGAAGGCCTTTTTTCTACTACAAGGTGGAAGTTTTTGAGGCGAATGTCAGCAGAGGCGAGTGGGTGCCGGTTACTAGTGGACTCGATGGTCACGCAATTTTTATCACAGGTGCTTCTGCAAGTCTATTCCCGCCCGCAATGAAGTAGAAGGGGATGCTATCTATTTTGTTGACACGGGCGAAATCTTCGACACGAGATCTCAAACTATGAGCCGGCCTATGAGAGAAATCGATCACGAGTTATCAACGTGGATATTCTCCTGAGAGCTAGTGGTTTAATGATAATTTATACTACCTCCATTTCAAAGCTTAAGGCTTATATGTTTTTTCTGATGATGTATTCTACCTGTTTTCGGTATCTGCTACACCTTTTAGTCTTTTACACCTGCTTATAGGGCTGCTGCGAATCGTCAATCTTGGACTGCCGGCTCATTTTCACCGCACAGTGCCTCAAAGGAGAAGAAGTCACAGCAGGCCTGCTCAAGGTGGTGTTCCTCCTACGTCGAATGCGGAGGTTCATGTAGTGACTTCTGCGGTCGTGCTTGTGCGTGGTCGTTCGTTCGCCCGGCTGCTGCTTCCGTTGGTGTTTCTTCTGTGCTTACTCCTTCGCTTGGTGCTTGGGATGCTGCTCCTTCCTTTGTTGCTTTGTCTGATCAATTGCTCGCAGGCGAGATATTCTTCCTGGCAAGCATACGGTTGGCTGTTCCAAAGGTACCCCATTTTTCTGCATGGTCTGTTGTTATTATAACTTGGTTCAGTCACTCTGCCTTTTCTCTTCATTTTGTTTTCTAACTTCCATGCAGATCATTTGGAGCATGTCTTTCCTCTTGGCCCCTTAGGTTTGTCCGTCCAGAAAAGATCAGGGACAATACTAGATAAACAATGATGAGATGTATGTTGAGATTCTCCCACGGATCAATCACATGAAACTAAATAAACACACGCGAACATAATATTTATCGCCAAGGGTGCGTGTCGCACCCTCTCAACTTTTCTCTCTTTATTGATTTTTCTGTTTTCTCACAACTCACACTACAATCTGGTAAGACCTCACGTGTATATATACACGGACGGATAACCGACCTAACACCTGACCCTACACCTACACGTACTAGATAACCTAGTACTACTCTGAACCAGAACCCGACTCCAGTATATGACCGACTTGATCTCAGCCAAGCAAACACATGCGGGAGATACTTCCTAATTAACTAGATGACTCTAAACCTAACACGTACCGTATATGACTATGACTTGGACAAGCACACAGACTGCATGTCCAAACCGGACCCGACCAAAACTAGCTAGACTGATTAGGCAAGATTATTCCAACAATCTCCTCCTAATCTTAACTTGTTGTATTCTCGTACTCCTCCCGATGTCAACTCTCGCGGCTTCACGTCACCTTCTTCATTGTCATGTCCGTACAGTCAGTATGACCCGCAGGAAACATGCAGCGCACCTCTGCTCTGCCATGCTTTGCCACCGCCATTGATCGGCCCCTGCCGCACTCGGTTCGCACCTATGTGCCACCGCTATTGCTAGCATCCTCACACTCGGTTCGCACCATACTCCTCTTGTACTTGTTTACAGTAGTCTCTCCTCCTACTGCGCACACATCTCCTCGCTTTACGGTAGCTTTCCCTACCACCGTCCGCCTTCGGCATCGCACCGAACCCTGCTGGCCGCAACCAGGACGCTCCACGAGGACATGGACATAACTCACGGAACACCGTGCACACCTCACACACTTGACACGCTTCAACTGCAACAAATCTTCACAGAGACGAGCACTTGGACACAACGACGACTCACTGACACGACGACGATCGCACGTGTAGACGTACACACACTTGACTCTTTGACTCATCCGACTCCTCCGAAGATGATCTTGACGAGACTCCCGGCACCGCACCTCGGCACCACCTCTCCTGTCAACGATCATACGCAGCTCCACCACCCAGCGAGGACAACTCTCCACCGTCTCCTCCTTGTCGTTCCGCCGAACGATGATCGCCCGCCCCGAGGCGCTACTACGGGTCGCCTCCCCGGGGCAAGCACAGCTTCAGATCTTCGACCTCGCTCTGATACCAATTGTTGGGATCTGCTAACAGATCAATCACATGAAACTAAATAAACACACGCGAACACAATATTTATCGCCAAGGGTGCGTGTCGCACCCTCTCAACTTTTCTCTCTTTATTGATTTTTTCTGTTTTCTCACAACTCACACTACAATCTGGTAAGACCTCACGTATATATATACACGGACGGATAACCGACCTAACACCTGACCCTACACCTACACGTACTAGATAACCTAGTACTACTCTGAACCAGAACCCGACTCCAGTATATGACCGACTTGATCTCAGCCAAGCAAACACATACGGGAGATACTTCCTAATTAACTAGATGACTCTAAACCTAACACGTACCGTATATGACTATGACTTGGACAAGCACACAGACTGCATGTCCAAACCGGACCCGACCAAAACTAGCTAGACTGATTAGGCAAGATTATTCCAACAATGTATGTGTTCCTGTTAAGGAGTTTGTGGAGGCATTCAGTCTTCCCAGGTTGGTTAGGCTATAAATAGTGAGTAGTCCCATTAGACAAGAGCAGCCGTCCTGCAGACCTGAAAACATCACAATATGATGTCAACGTCCAAGTTAAAAAAAACTGTACTGTGAATATGACTGAATAAAGAGTTCATCAACCAACTGCAGTAATCTGCTAGTCTTCAGTCAGATGCAGGAGTTCATCAACCGAGTGCAGTAATTTGCTATGAACTTTGTTCCAGGAATTGCAATTGCCAATTGGGCATGAGTGTTGGTGTACCAGTTGGGAAGGTTGCATTCATCAATCCGATTGTAATTCTTTGAATATGAATGAATAAATAATTAATGTTGGTTCCTCGCTGAGAAAATGTTTTGTAAGTTCCACATTTGCTGTTCACAAGCAAATTGATAGTAGTTCGTCAAGGTTTAATGATGTTTCTTCTAAAAAAGTTTAAGTAGCTTACATTTTCAGCTCATTAAAAATCTGAGAAACAACCTTTGCCTGAAATATTCGTTTTCTTTACAATTTTACTGGACCATCTCCCTGAACCTCGGGATGATTGGTACCAGATAACATCGTTTTGGTCCGTACCTAAATAAACAAATCGTGGGTTCCATGTTTTGCATGCCAGCAACAGGTAGACGACCCATCATTTTCTTTTTGTTTTGGGCAACACAATACCTTTCTAATACTTCTCCCAGTTTTACAAAATTTGTCACGGCTATATGATCTCTTTAATCATCCCCTAATAAGATCTATGGTGAGGGCCTTTGGCCCTCCCCGGTGATCGATAAAAAAAAAGATCTATGGTTTTGAGCCATTAACCTATGTAGCATTATATATATCGAGATAATTGTTTGCAGATAATTGATAAGATGTGATTAAGAAGAAAAAGAAAACTCTCTGCTCAGTTTGCCGCTTTAAAAAAAGTCATATGAAACGATTCTTTTTTGGTGGGAGGCATGCTTCATCAAACTACAGATGTGTGGAAAAAAGTGTGCATGGTTAGGATCAGGAGAGCTACGCATGGCCAACTCTCGCTGAACCTCCATCTTAATTCGTTTCCAAATAGAAAATTCCATGTTCCTTCCATAGTTAATTAGGGCGTGTACAGTGGGAGACGTGAGCCTTCCCTTATGATCGTTACGTTAGATTTTTACTTAGATAGAGGAGAGAGATTGAACAAAGAGAAGTTTATCCTCTTTTAGCTAAAAAAGATCCCTTGAAGAGTACAGCTTTGTAAGAGAATGAAAGAAGCTTTGTAAGAGAGTGAAAGAATGATGTTGAACTCATATGCCAAAATAAAATCATATCAAGTGATCAAACCCAAACTACCCTAGTATAATATATTCTTGACTCAAACTTCCGTTGAATTGCAAGTTGTCACGGTCCAATAAAACCCTAGTTCACGTGAAATAAGTTTTGCTACCTCTTTTAAACAAGCAGTTTTCAAACTACATAGTATGGGTTGGAATGGATCTGTCAAATACAAATGAAACTAGTATCAAGGAACACTTGAATTGGGAGAACAATAAACCGGCTTTTCTCCAGGGTGTAGCCTAACCTACATTGAGTTTGTTAAAAAAAACCTTCCTTTGAGTAACTGACAAGTGGGTCCACCCCACCAAACGTGGTACCTGCTTAGGTCAGCAATGGGCTAGGCTTGATTGGGTCCAACTCTCCCAGACCTATGCCTGATTAACAAATGGGTAAGGGTCTCTGCCCATGGGTCTAACATGTGTCAAATGCCCGAACCCTCGATAGGGCACCAATCAGGTTTGCTGACAAGACACAACATAGGAACACTTTCAGATTTCTAAGAACAAACAGTGCCATATTCAAGTGTTGATTCGCGAGAACTTCTGGATGTGTGGATCTCCCGATCGCCAATGAGCTTCATCGATGATATTCTTTATTTTCCATCTCCGAGACGGATGTGGTCTTCTTGCACCGTTCAACGACTTCCCGCCTCAGGTTGGCTCAGGGAGAAGCGGCAGCGGTGCCAAGCCGTCGATACAATCTAGAGGTTGAAGACGATTAGACGAAGGATATCTCAAGAATTATTGTAATTTTTGTTTTTGTTGATGTGCTATTGTTCAATGTTTCTTTTAATACTAAGGTTCTATTCGGAAAAAAATGTAGCAGCATAGAAGGCCACAATAACACAAATAAGTAGTCTTACACAAAGCGCAAGCACGCTTGCACAAATAAATTTGAGCGCCGAGTAAATCACTGAGGAAACCAATGCCAACATAGAACAGCGGCCAGCAGACAGCAAGCTAGCTAGCAGACAAAGCCTAGCGCCCAACTTGCTAGCCTCTCCTCACTTCGTTTATTCTTCGGTTAATAGTGAAACATTTTCATCCTAAAAGTTACAAGCACACAATATATAAGACTGAGCACAAGAATTATTTACAACCATACAATGTATAAGTATAAGTGTAGAGGATGTTACCATTGGTTCTTCTTCATCATCACTTCATCATCAAGAACAGACTGAATTGTGCAAAGAGGGTAGAATTGCAATCCCCTAATAAAAATATAGAAACTAACACACAATAAGGATGTTGTGCATCAAAGCAATCTGAAGGTATAATTGATCCCCCATAGGGGGACTCACACCGCACTTAGGTTCTCTGCCGTCGGATCTTTTCAGCAGCTGTTAGGCAATGGTTCCCGTCCGTTCGTTCTGGGCAGCAGCGCGTCTCCTCATTGGCTGAGTGGGTGCGTGGTAAATTTTTTCATTAACCTTCTGCTAGACAAAGCCATGAAACAGCCATGTTTTACCCGCCTCTGCCTGCAAGTGGGTCCCACGTTTGGCCGGGTCCGCTCGTCAGTTGCTGCGGGTGGGTTTTTGGATGGTCGCGCGTCGCTTCGGCTGGTGAAGAATATCTTCTCGTGAAGGGGTATTTTTGGTTTTTTGTTTCTCTCCACCCCAATCCCCACCCCCGTCAGTCTCCCCAATCCTCGCATTCGGCAGCTCCCCCAATGCCCGCCTCCTCCACTCCCATCCTCCTCAAATCCCCTTGCGCCGCCGGCTCCAGTCCACCGCTCCGCCATCGCCAGGAGGAAGCGCTGGACTACCTTTCCCCAACCCGCAGCCGCCGCCTGGGACCCTCCCGCATTCATCCCCTCCTCAGATTTCTTCCTCTTCCTAACCTCCAACCCCACGTGCTGCTGTCATCGTTCCCGTCAAGCTCCGCCCCTCTGCCTCTCCCCGAGCTCGTGTCTCTACCCATGGCACCGCACCAAATCGGCGATGTTGACGACCAGATGGGGAAACGGCGGGCTGATAAGGGGATCAGCCGTTGGAGGAAGATCCGGTGGCGTCACGGTGGATGGATTCCTAGCGAGTTGCGACGGCTGCGGATTCGCGGAGAACTCGGCGGCGGGAGCCGTTGCCAGCGATGGCGAGCTGGAGCACCGCCGTCAATGACCTGTTCACACCGGTAGCAGCAGGTTCGTCTCTCTCTCTCTCTCTCTCTCTCTCTCTCTCCTCTCTTTTCCTCTCTCTCTCTCAGGACCCATTTGATCTGCAGCAATTTTGAAAGAAAGGCTATGTTGGTCAACCTCGTGTAGATCTATGTGTGGATTTCATGAACTGGTCTCCGTGTTCATTTGCTTGCCATGTCCTGGTTAATCTGGACTATGTGCACCATCTGTTTGTTGAAATTGCATAATGTTTTTCTCCCATATTTGTAGGCCACCATTCTGTGATTTTATAGTTGATTAGTTTAGGACATGGTCTCCATCTTTCTTCTCTGAAAGGTGTAACAATTGTGTAGTCAAGATTTACTCTTAGACTATTTTATTTGACAACCTCACTAATCCACTTGCCCTAGATTCAACGGCGAGTTACAAAATACACATTTCCTTCTCGGTTTTACCTTTAACAAAGTGCTCCACTAATCTGTTCAAGGATCAGATCGATGGTCCAAGCAAAATACTCTATTTGTTATTAGTCTATTTGGAATGAACTGTACCTTGATTTGATATTGGTTAGGATTTTGGTGGACCAAGCAACTGTTATGTTTGCCAAGCATTCGTGTATTTTAATTTTGTTCATTGCTTGCATGTTTGGAATTTTGTGTCATTGCCTGCCATTGCCAGGAAAGATAATGACTGTCATGTTCATTTCTAGCTGGACATTTCAAATCATGTTAAACAGGTCCAGTTTATAGGAAGTTTAGCCACTGTAAACGGCGATTTGCAGCAATTTTGGTTAGGCTTTAGGTTCTGATTTTTTAAATCTTTGTGTTGCTTCCCTATGTCATGCAGCAAATATACTACTGATTTTGTCAGCGAGGGTGGCTTCAGGTCCATGTTCCGGGGCTTGTTTGACGATACCACTGTCGTGCCGGTGGCATGGTCATGCCATGGTTTGCAAGAAGCTCAGATAGAAACGCTTCCAGGGTGTTGGTAATTTTTTACCACTACAAATATTCTTATAGAATCAATTTCTGACTGGATTTTCCAAATATTTTACTATTGAATGTGTTCTGTTTCTGAATCAAATGTGCATCCTGGATGGAACTGGCTTGATTGATGAGTCCATCGCCTTGCCGGCCAGCCCCGACAAAGGGATGGTCATCGTCATAAACAAGCTCAAATAGGAAGACATCCATAGTGCAGGTATTGACTGCTTGGTTTGATATTTTGGTGTAGCTGTTGCCATGTGGCTACCTCTACACTCGATGGCAAAAAGGAAATAGATACCATGCATGTGTTGCTTTGGGACAAAGGATTACACGGTAGTTTGGCTAGCTTCTGTTGATTTATTTACGTATGGATGAACTAATAAGTGATGTCTGGATTCGTATTTCCAGTTATATGCTTTCAAGGATGGAAAGCCTAAGTGAGCATGGAGAAAGCTTTTGAATAATGTATTTGACATATCATAAACCTGCTAAATGTGACTATATATATATGTTATAGGTCTAAAGCTAATAGGGCATTTTATATAACTCTAATACTGTTAACTTAACAAGTAAGTTCTTGTTGCAAGTAATAATTTCCTTCCTATACCATCTCTTCAATTTCAGAGGAGTGTTAAGGTACCAACAAAGTAACATCTTGATCCCAGTGTATGAGCAGCAACTGAATTCCAATGTAAGTAAATGATTCTAGGGTCCTTAAGTTCCAACTGTTACCTGTAGGTTTTATTTTCATGTCCTTTTAGTATTTACCCTCTTATCAATTTTCTGCAGTTCTCTTCCCCTTTCTGCAACTTAAGAATCTTTCAGCAAACCAATGGCTTCATATATGCCGGAGGCAGCAAATTATATGGCATAATATACGTGTCTACTAGCATCTTAAATTTATGTTGCCATGTATATCACCATCTGATGTTCACTTTTGATCATCATGCAGATCTTTCTCTAAATCTTTTGAAAAAAAAACCATTCTCTGTCTGGACATGACCTGGCAGTGACAAGGAGGAGCAAGTGGGGGAAATAATGTCGTTGGCTGCGCAGACTGTCCTCCTTGGCATCGAGAGGCTGCAACACCTTTAGGTATACCAAATGCTTTTGTGCTTTCCTGATACCTTCATGTATGGTTGATGTTTTTGGGAGCACCACTGCTTGGACCAAGAAATTGAGATTTGCTTCAGCTTTAGACCATGTTTTTGGGAGATGAATGTTCCCTAATTTTTGTAACAGTTATTTCTGGGAGACTACTTCCACGCGCGCTATGTTGTCGATGCCGGTATAAGAACTAAAAACTAAGACTGGTAGTTCCATCCTATGATGTTCATATGTAGAAAGTTGGATACTTTCCCATGCTCCAAACAAAGTTGGATCATGGTTAAACATTTTCATTTAGTTTCACTTAGTGGAGGTTGAGAGAATAAAAACATGTAATGAAAAAACTTGTGCAAACACTGCTTTCAGTCTTATGGTACAGCCATGTACAAACACTAGCATTTGTAAATATAACGCTTGTACATCTACAAATGCCGATTTATCGAATGTTTTTCTTTCAAACCCTGAACTTGAAGAAACTTGGTTGCCCATTTCTCCGCTTTTTGTACGAATTATTTATATAAACCAATACCGTTTGTTTGCAGCCTCTTAGTCTCCATGAATTGGATTTGTTGCAGTTTATTAACAGGTGGTTCTAACCCATGCAATTCAACTATAGGCGTCGGATTTAATGCTCTTTAATTGCGATCCACGATGACGAAATAAAGCTGCAGATCTGGGAAACTGAATTACATTGCATAGATTAATTGGATGTATTTCAAGCTCAACATTTTGAATGCACCTACCCCTATTGTATAAATTTCCTTCATTGCAGTACATGCCCGACTTCCCAGGGATAATGTCACCATGCTCTAGGAGGTACATATTCTTATCCTTTATTTTAATGCTTGACTGGTTCAGAAGTTAGGCATTTTTCTTTTTTATGGTTGATGTTTCAGTTGTGTTATATTGGTGTGATCCATTTGTATTTATCTAATCAGGAGGAGCAAAAATAGTTCATGCCAATGCTAAATGTTTCTCTAAATATTTGTATTTTGACCAGGCTTGAGTGATTGCTGAAAACGAGTCAACGAGTATGTGGAAGTAGTAGCGCGCTCTTCAGCGTACGAGGCAGAGGGTACGGAGGATCCTAGGTCTCATCTCTCTCGGAGGATCAAATGTCTCTCTCTCTCTCCATCAATTCCCTTCTTCCTGCAACCAGACTTGGCCTCCTCTAGCCCCCCACTGTCCCTCACACATGTATGATTTTCAACACCTTTAATCTATAAAATACATGTATCCTCTTTTCTCAGTGGTTCAGATATATTTTGGATATAATATCTTTCATGGTGACCATGTTTTAGTTTTATATATATACATATTGCAGCAACGATGATGATCTGGTTGTTTGTTATTTACATCTTTAGACAATGAAAGCTGATCAAGTGATAGATGCCATTATTTGTTTAGCTCATGACTGAAATGAGGTACCTTGTACAGGAACATAATGTGTCCTTTACTTTCCTCGGGGTGGAGTCATTTAGATTCAATATCAAAGATTCTTAAAGTGGTGCGATTCATGGCAGAGAGGAAAGCAGGGTATATTAAAGGTATGTTGTATAACAATATGTCAATACAAGTTAAACATGATTTAGGTATATCACTCTTGAGCCATTTCCCATTTTACGAAATATAATACTACTACAATACACAATCAAATAATTTTATTTGGTTGGCAAGGTACTATCACTCTGAATATATGTTTTTGTTATTTTCTGAGTTCGAATATATGCTTTGGGTAGGCCAAAACAATTCATATACATGACAACTTATGAAGACAAGCATGGAAATTATGACCTTCATGTACAAGGCAGTCTTTGGAGGAGATTTCTATGGTTGGCATACCCATGAACTGATGGAATGTATAGTGCCTCAGTTGAGCCTCTGCTCTTCTTAGTTATTCTTTGGCTGGGTATCATTCCTCATTGCCGGGATTCAACTATGTGCATACATTTCATCCTTCTTTGCCGAGTGCCTGGACTTCTATGAGTTGATCTTCTGAGTTGATTTATTAGTACCTCTTTTTATGGTAAACTTAACCGGCCTGAAATATGTATCTAGAGTTTTATGTAAATCTTACGAATCTTACTAATCTTGATTTCTATTTTGGTCGATGTAATGCATAGTAGTGTTATTTGTATTGGGATATTCAATTTTCATGCCATTTTTCAGAACCCTAGGACTATCCACCTTAGTAATTTTTCGATACACCTGGTCTCTACACCTTAATAAATTTATAAAATATTTAGCATGTTGAGTACATTATGGGTACAATGTTTTGGGGTGTTTTTAGCTTATTTTTGTATGTAGATGGCCCCGTGGTATTTTCACGGGTTTGATTTTTATTTGCACGCTTACATTCTTCAGTTTTTTATTTGCGGATTTTAGTCATCCTCTGCAATAATTCCCCCATTTCATGGTCTAACCAAGATGTTTATTCAGCTCAGTGTCTTGTTCTCTTGCCAATTTTACTGTCAAACCAAACTAGTAAATGCATGCTTTTCTCAAATGCTCATACTCAACTAACTCTGTATGCAAAAAAGAAAAGAAAAGAAATTCAGCTGCAAATGGCATGTCTTGAAACCAAACAAAAGGTAATAATTATTTTCTCCGTTGTTGAGGTTGATTCATAGCCTTGTATTTTAGAAACTTTAAACTTGGATGCTCCTCATCGGTTTCAGGATTTGCAGACTTATCTAACGTTATAATCACTCATTTCTAACATACTGATAAGGGGAGAAAAAGGAGATCAAGATGTTCCTAATCAAATGAAAGTAATTTCAATTTCTTCTAGATTATTTCCTTCGTGTGCTTTTTCTTGCCCTGTACTAGCCTACATTTAAAATGGGTTCATATGAAAATCCATAACAGCATGTTGGATATATTGTTACTACTTTTTATGTATTCCTTTAATAGATAATACCATGGTATTGACATAATGTAGTGTTGCTCAATTCCGTGTAGATGCTCCTACAATGGGGTGTAAAGAGGAGAAAGAATGAGGTGATACATGGCAGCAGCGGCGGGACAAGTTCTGTAGGATAATTGATACCTTCGCATGACCATCCTAATGGCTCAGTAAAAAAATGTACATACAATTCAGTTTTCCTACTCAAATTTCTGAGTAGGGTGTCATCCAAATGGCAATAACCACGTTTTCTAAATTTTGAGTTATACAGGATATGAGCGCGCGTATAGTCATCATTGATGTGAGATTTTTTAGTTCTTTTATTCAGAATCATTGGTCCATGTGATTTACGACTTTTTTGAAACTATCTAACATGCTTCCTTTTTCTTCTGTATATGCACACATCATTATTTGATTGAACTCCACTTTTGGATTGGTGACATCAAGTCATTCTCTCATCATAATTCAGTTTGATGTTTCATGTTCTCATTAGGAAACTACTTGCATTCACTTGCACTGTATTTTGTTCAAAATTATCTTTTGACTACTCAATCTTTGTTTTGGGTCCTCCTAGATGATTCTAATGTTCGTTATGGAGGGCATACTAAGCTGCTGGTATTTTCCTATTAGAAAATCCTTGATTAGGCAACACGCCCCGAGTGACCTTTATAGTCGTCTCAACTGACCAACCTTCATGATTCAGGTAAAGAAAGGTGAATGGTGTTGAGAATGAGAAACTGTAGCATTTGTCGAGGGTTTCAATGAAGAAATCTTGAGATTTGACTTAGATGATGAGCGGCCAATCACTCTGTGAATTTTCTGAAGTTTCAATAAAACATGGCATTCGTAATGTTCCAGTAGTTGAGATATTTGGTATTTAGTTCGTGCATATTGGTTCACCATTCATGTAAAATCTTCCGTAGTTTGGACAATGAGCTTCTAGCCTGGTTGTTTGTTAGCCTCATGGCTGATGGTGAGCTTGCGAGCAGTTTATGGTTGTACTCAAAACATTATAGCTTGATTCGGCACATACTTGCTACCGTGGTTTCTACACTCCTTTCATTCTTATCTATTGGTGTGAAAAAAGGTCGTGCCAGTCCTAATTTGTTGCTTTGCTTGGTTCTGTGCCCCCAAGCTGTACTCCAAATTTACCCTTTTGCCAAACAATGCAATATGCCATTTGTTTTGCTGCCTATTCCTGCTTGCTGCTGGTGATATGATGGGTCTGGCTTTTTTGTTGGTGGTCAATTTTCTAATGTACTGCCTATGTAGATGATGATTTTGGCGTTTTCTAATGTTTTCTGGTTGTATATAAAGTTATAAACACGTGTTTCTGTGTTTGTAATTTTCCGTGGTTCATACTATTTGTAAAATCTAAAAGATTATCATTTTTCTAACTATACACGAGCCTCACGGGGTCGTGCGCCAAGGCGCACATCTAAATCTAGTTTACAATATAGCTAGATGATTACGGAACCGGCTCCTCTAACTTGGCTCTTGCAAAGTTAGGCTAACATAGTCGTTGGATCTAAAACAAGAGGCCAAGATTATGTACTGTAGATGAAAAACTGTAGACTTTGTACTGTAGCTAACACACTGGATCAGCCATGTTTGTAACACTGTAGTCTAGAACTGTTCACAAACTGTACAGTCCGATCTGAGCCATTCATTTACGATCCAATGGTAAATAACACACAAAGTCAGGGTACTGTAGCACCCTAACTTAGCAAGAGCAAAGTTAGAGGAGCTCGTTCCGATGATTACCTAACAGGTCGACGCGGGAACATGCTTGCATATACATGACGACTTCGGCCATATTTGGAGCAAGCGGACTAAGGTGTGCACTAAGTACTTTACCGCTAGTACTAAAGACAGATTAGAAT
Source organism: Lolium rigidum (assembly GCF_022539505.1). Taxonomy (NCBI): domain Eukaryota; kingdom Viridiplantae; phylum Streptophyta; class Magnoliopsida; order Poales; family Poaceae; genus Lolium; species Lolium rigidum. Next base: position 29,868 of record NW_025900964.1, on the reverse strand, counting down.
GCCACGGTATATAAGGGCCCACCTGTCAGCTAATCAGGCGACTGATGCGTACAAGTTTGTGCTCATACCTGTCCACGACTAATTGGATCGTCCATTGGTAAGATACATGGGTGAAAATAGCTACCCATACCCTGCCCACTCAGATCGTGTGTGCCTGTGTGCCTCTCAGTGAATGAAAGTTACGGTATGGCAGAGATAACTACATGAAAGGGATTCATGTAGGCTTCTCCGACTTGCATTTGTCATCTAACACTTCTAGCTCATATTCCCTCTTTTTGGAATGCACCTTTGATGCACATAATCTTTTTTATTTAGATTATTCAATAGTCTTACAAAAAATACAAAAATATTAACTCGAAGACACTGCACTAGTGACAGCTGTCGCAACACCTACAACTTTTTGAAGGGGGTGGCCATGTCGAGGACATGCGCCCTGACCTCACACCAAAACACATCATCTTAAAATCGAAGGCCTCACCAAACTGCCCAACACCCTCAGCGTGCACCTTGCAAACGCTCGGGAAGTCGATGTCGCCATCTTTCGCTGACCCATCTTTAGGATAGGGATTAAGGCATTGATCTTGCTAGGCATGTCTTCAACGCCCCACATCCATCATCAAGCACATACCACCCCCGTTGCCACAGTAGATGAAACACCACCCCACCAATATACCCCTCTAGGCATCACATGTTAGAAAACGAAGCTCCCAAGAGGGTGTCTGATCGGAGAGACCCAGATCTAGGGATCCCCAGGAACATCTTGGTCGGAGGTGTTATCGCAGCAATGACACCTCCAACAAGGTAAGGACGCGCGAGGATGCCACCATCATCGACCCCAATAGCATCGGAGCATGGCTCTCACCAGTCGACCTCGTCGTCTCCATCTCGTGCTGCAAATGTCGGTCTGCCTAGATAGGCCACCCGACCGTCTGTAGCGGACGCACCACTCCTATGCCCTAGGGCGCCATCATTAACCTATTCCATCTTGCATGGAGGAGAGGAGACCCCGCACCCCCATCCTGCCGGCCAGGCTTAGCGCATCGCTCTCTGGTGATGACGGGGAAGGAGGGGAGGGTGGGAGGGGTTCCCTGGTCTCCCCTCATTTTTATCGATGACAACATCGCGTAGATCTAGATTTCGCGGATTATCTTTCTCCTCCGACATTATCGATTTTCATCATTCACCCTAGCAAAATTGTACCACATGTATGTATATTTCAACGAGGGGCATCGTTCAGCTTCGTGACTTGGGATTCAAAAGAATAGCAGCAAAACCGATTTTGAAAACTGAATGTTTCAGATCTAAACCAATTTCATCAAATTTCGATTGCTCTAGGCAGCGGTTGACATGCTGACTTTGTTGGCAAGGAAAGGTAGAGGCGAGGTTAACGAGATAAAACGTGGTTGTTAATTAAGAGAGTGGAAGAAGCGTGTGCTGATCAGCGTTTGGTGGTCGGAAGGCGACGGGCGGAGTAAATGACGCAGAACTACCACATTACAGTCGGTGTTGTTCTAAAACTACAAACATTGGGCTAGGCGACACTTAACTACCAGCTTTGAGGTCAGGTCTAGACGCGCGGCACTGATCGGTCGAGTTTAGCGCTTAAGCCATGTCCACGTCGGCAAAGTTGGACGGAGAAGGAGGGACGGCGTTAGGGCGTGAGCGTGGGCAAATAAATAGCCGTTTAGGCCGATTTTCTTTGCCCCGGCTCACTCTTTCCCCATCTCACCTCCACCGTCCTCCTCCTCCGTTCACGCCGCCGCCAGCGCCTGGAGCTCGCCGCCGCCGGTGATGGTCTCGTGGGGTGATGGTGAAGAGTCATCAGACTACCAGAGCTCGGATAGCGACGATGCTGTGAGTTCTCTCTCTGCATCCCATCTCTTGTGGTCTGGGGAATGTGGGAAATCTGGGGATCTTTCACTGATTGAAATGAAAATGCAATGTTTAGGCACTGAATACCATCTATGACTCGGAGTATTGCGGGTCGGATGATGGATTACCTGCTCGTCGCTGCAAATGTCGCAAAGTAGCCGGCGATTTGTGGCTTTCGAGGGATGGGACACTGGCAGAAGGTTTCTTGGATGTGATATGGAGGTGTGTGTCTCTGTGCAGTAATCTAAATTGTGTAGGAGTAGATAATATGTACCTGAGAAAAAATTATATCCATTGATTTCTGTAGGAAGGGCGTCGATGTGATTATGTGAAGTGGATAGATGGTGAATGGCCCATGAACTTGAAGAAAGCATTGGGAAGACTTTGGGAAATGCATGGTGCTCAGAAGCATGGTAGAACTATCGATGCTCCGGATCATTTTGAACAAAAGTTCAAGCTGCATGATGAGATTAGCAAGCCGCACAAGGATCTAAAGATGGCACAAGATGAACTGAAGACGAGTGATAGGTGAGAAGCGAGATGACACTTGCTCGAAGGCTAAAGCGTAACAAGCTCGATAGATGCAAGGGCAGTAACTAGAGCAGAAGAAGCCGATTGATGCACACCATTCCAACATGCACAAAGTTCCGAGAATTAGGGCAGAGAAGGATAGGGACCAGATGAAGAAGGAGAGGGACCTGATGAAGAAGGAGAGGGATCTGATGAAGAAGGAGAGGGATGAGGTGAAGGCTGACAAGAGAAAGCTGGAGTTCATCATTGGAGATTTCCTGAAGCTGAAGGAAGAGCACAGGTCCAAGATGAAGAAGATCATTGAAATTGCCTCAGAGTAATTGGGTGTTTGTATGTTAATTAAAGGTGTCGTGCACTCGGAAGAACTGTAATGGTGGCCTGCCATGTACTTTATCTATTTGGTAGGCTTGGATTGTAATGAATTTTAAGTTATTGTAATTCTGGTGAACAATGTTGTTGCAATATTAGCTTGAACTGATGTTCTGGAAGTTGTTGCAATATTAGCTTCAACTGATGTAATGGTTGCCTGGTGTGAACTATGTTGGTGAACTATGTTGTTGCAATAGAAAAGATGATGGTAAGGTAGTTGCAATATATGGGGTTGTTTTGGACAAGGTCTCGACTCGATGTCGAGACCTTGCCATGTTAAAACAAAAAGTTGTTTTGGATAAGGTCTCGACTCGATGTCGAGACCTTACCATCTTAAAACATAGAGGTGGTTTCGACATCGTCTCGACTCGATGTCGAGACCTTACCATCTTAAAACATAGAGGTGGTTTCGACATCGTCTCGACTCGATGTCGAGACCTTACCATCTTAAAACATAGAGGTTGTTTTGGACAAGGTCTCGACTCGATGTCGAGACCTTACCATCTTAAAACATAGAGCCAAATAAAATGTTTGACACAAAACCATCATCGAAAGACACATTCATTACCGAAATTAGGACGGATAGCATGTCATAGATGTTTGACACAAAAGAATCATGCAAAGTGACATGATTACATAGCAGTTCACTGGCAACTACTTTGCCCCAACCAAAATGACATCAACATAGCAGTTTTGACATAGTTCACTGCCTAACACTCAAAGTCATAGCATTGTCATCTAAAATGCTTCATCGACTTGGACTCGGTGCACCATAGTTCCTTGATGTAGCCGGGGAGGAACCGATGCATCTCTACCAGCTGATGCATTAGCACCAGGCAGTGAAGTAGCCCATCATTCCCGGAGCATGACTTGGACCCGGCCTTGCTCGGTGCACTTGGAGCAGCCTCTTGCTGGTGCACTTGGGGCAGCTCTTGCTGGTGCACTTGGGGCAGCTCTTGCTGGTGCACTTGTGGCAGCTCTTGCTGGTGCACTTGGGGCAGCTCTTGCTGGTACACTTGGTCCTGGTGATGCTGTTGCACTTGGTGATGCTGTTGCACTTGGTCCTGGTGCACTTGAAGCTGTTGCACTTGAAGCTTCTTCTGGCATTCTCCTTGTTGACTCGCAAAATCAATGGATATAATTAGAAAATCGAGTACATAACTTCATTCATGGATTGGAAAGGTAGAATTGCAAATGACCTTGTGGTTATTTTTCCTAATTACTAGATCAGCCCTTAGAGGTCGTGAGCAGCTTGTCCACTTGTGTCCTTGCAGACTTGCAGCTCCCACACCTAACAGCTTGCCATCCTAGATGAAATTTTAGGTTTAGGAACCTCAAATTTGTTCTTCCTCCTCTTCTCCCCGCCTTCTCCCCTTCATGTGGTCCTTGAACCCGGGAGGCATTATGTCGGTGTTTGTGTCTTGGTCCAGCCATGTTCTTGTGGCATGGGAAAGAAAAGCTGGGGTATAGTCTGTTCATGTACATTTCCTTTTTGAAGAAGTGTGAAACAAAATCCTCCGGATGCAACCTTGCTTTGTAGATAGCACTCACAAGCATGGTTGCATGGTAATCCGGATAGATCCCACTTCCCGCATGCACAAGTTTTATTGTCCAAGTTCACTTCATATGTGTGCTCACCACTCTTCACTTGCCATAGCCCAACATCTCGCCCTAATTGCGGTACATTTCCTCGGAGAAAGTCTTCATTAATTCAAGCTTCTCTGCATAGTGAGGAGTAATTTCCCGATGAGCTTTGTCTCGCTCCTTCTCTCTTTCCATCATGCCTAACCATTTGCTTATCATATATGCCTGTCAACATGGTAACAATTGGTTTGTTCCCGACATCTAGAATATACCCGTTGAATACCTCACTTAGGTTGTTAACTACCAAATCTGTCTTGCAGCTTGGTGTCCATGGCCCACCTTGCCCATGTTTGCACCGGTATCTTTGTCGGCCATGCCCAAGCAGGCTCGGATTGTTTCTTCATCTCTTCCATAGCCAAATCAAATCCATGCTTTGTGTAAGAGTAGGCTGCATTGTCCATGCATTTCTTCGGGTCTTCTCCTCCGAAACCAGACTGTCCGGAAGTTGGCATATATGTGCCTAAGGCAATACCTTTGTGCACAATTTGGAAATACAGTGGTTACTCGCTTTCGGTAAACCCTTCCGCCTATCCGACATGATGGTGTAGTACCCAAATTTGCCCCGCTCACCACCAAGTGCCTCTTTCACCTGCTCCAAGAACCACCGCCAATTTTCTCGTGTCTTCCTTTGCAACAACAGCCCATGCAACTCGGATAAATGTTGTTGTTTCCATCTCTACCTGTTGCTGCCAATATCTGAGCTCCAGTAGTTAACTTGATGAAGCAACCATCCAAGCCAAGGAATGGTCTACATCCATCAAGGAATCCTTGCTTCGCAGCATTTACACAGAAGAAGAGGCCATGGAACCTAGGTCGCTCGTTGATGAATATCTGCATGCCCTTTCTTGATTGCCTCCAGCTCATCTTCGGTTGGTCCGAGTGACGAGTGGTAACTATGCACCTTGATCCAGGGTTTCTATCAATAACAGTTTGCAAATAGTCCCTTAATCTATGGTACTGCTTCTTGTGATCTCCCATTACCACATTTCTTGCTTTAGTCCTAGCTCTATAAGCCATCCTCTTAGGGACATCAACACCAAAATCCTTCTTGGCCTTGTCAACTAATGTTGTGATGGAAGTGTTGGGATCCGATCCGAACTTGTCGACATATGCATTGCTTAGCCACCTAGAATCCACTCTGCTATCTGTAGGTTCAGTAGGACAACTGTGCTCCAAATGCATCTTCTTTATGCAGAATGTGTTCTCATGCTTGATCTTGGCAGCACACATATAGAACTGGCAATTATACTTCAGTTCCTTCTCAGGTTTGCAACAAACAATGATTCTGTCAGGTGTGTTCCTGTGGTAGTGGAAATTTCTAACCTGAGTAATGTGCAGCCTTAACAGTGCCTCTCTGAACTGATAAACATCTTTGAAACAAAGTCTTGGTGTCAATTGTTGCTCAGGATTCTCCCTGTTTTCATCATACCATGTCCTCTCTGGTTGCTTCTTGGCCCTGCTTTTTCTTCCCTTTGGCTGCTTGAATGGCACAGGCTCATGTCCATCATCATCCTCCTCTGCAAGAAAACCTAGGCCATCTTCTTCATCAGATGGAGCCCATTCATCCTTCACGGGTTCCTCTACTTGGGAGTGTGATCTCGCAGTAGGGCCCCGCCTCCCGGGTTTCTTCTTCACCGGCATCTCGTGACAACATGTCTTCATAATTAACGGTTGGAGTGTCAAATATATCTTCAACATCGCTTTCTCCTCACGGTGCTCCAAAGGATCAGCTCTCTTCCTCCTCAACTCAGCCATTGTCTTTGCAAGTTCCTCTCGCCTCTTTTCTCCTCTTTTCTTCGAGCATCCACAGAGTAATAATTGCATGGATACAAAAAACTGTCACTGCCATCAGATGCTTCTCCTCCATCATCATCTTCATCCTGTTGTGCTTCTTCTTGTGCCCATTCATTTTCATCAGTTTGTGTCTGCAAGGGAAAGACAGGAGGCACTGTTTGCAAAGGATGCTCTGGATAATGACCATCCACTTCATCATCATCGGGTGATCCGCCTCTCCCAAAGGGCTTCACCGGAGAAACCACAATTGATAGCTTTCTCTTGTCCCTCATTACCGTCGAACCAATTTCCTAGCATGTTCATACTTCCTAACCATTTCTTCCACCTTCAAATTGCTATCAATCGAGCAAGGCCATTAAGTCCCTCCCCTTCATCTTTTACATAGTACAAGGAATCACACATGCCGTATCCTTCCTTCTCCATGACAGCACAGTAAATTCGAAACCTAATGTCACTACGGGGCATACCGATTTGCACGAACTTCGCACCATCGAATTGAAAATACAGCTCCCACATGTCATCGGATGGCCTATTTCTACAGCACAAACATGTGTTCATCACTAATTGCAGAGAAGGTAGCAAGAACACTTGATGAAATCGTCCGCACAATAAAGACGAAGGAAAGAAATATTACCTGCTGGGCGACTGGTAGTGGCTAAGCGGATCCTCTGTGTGGCTCTTGCCCGCCACCGAGCAAGCCAACTCGGAACGGGGAGAAGGTGGCGGCGGGTCCTCGCTCCTCCGGTGAGCTTTCCTCGTCCTCCGAATCCCTCTCCTCTCCCGAGTCCAAATCAACGCCCCCATGTTGAAGTCCGGCCCGAACAAAGCACATTTCTAACGAAACGGGGCGCCCTCCGAATCGAGCTCCGCCGTCCCCCTCCACCCCGCCGCCGCCACCTCCACGCTCCATTGACACGAGAGGAGGGAGATGCGTTTGACTTCTTCGAGTGCGGTCGGGGACTTATTCGGGTGCGTTTGACTCATCAGTACAGGCGTGCCCTAACGGCCGTCGGCTCTTTCTCCGTCCAACAAATGGCTTAAGCGCTAACTCGACCGATCAGTGCCGCGCGTCTAGACCTGACCTCAAAGCTGGTAGTTAAGTGTCGCCTAGCCCAATGTTTGTAGTTTTAGAACAACACCGACTGTAATGTGGTAGTTCTGCGTCATTTACTCTGGGGGAGAAGACGTGGCTCACTGCCCCTAAATGACGCAGAACTACCACATTACAGTCGGTGTTGTTCTAAAACTACAAACATTGGGCTAGGCGACACTTAACTACCAGCTTTGAGGTCAGGTCTAGACGCGCGGCACTGATCGGTCGAGTTTAGCGCTTAAGCCATGTCCACGTCGGCAAGTTGGACTGGAGAAGGAGGGACGGCGTTAGGGCGTGAGCGTGGGCAAATAAATAGCCGTTTAGGCCGATTTTCTTTGCCCCGGCTCACTCTTTCCCCATCTCACCTCCACCGTCCTCCTCCTCTGTTCACGCCGCCGCCGGCGCCCGGAGCTCGCCGCCGCCGGTGATGGTCTCGTGGGGTGATGGTGAAGAGTCATCGGACTACCGCGAGCTCGGATAGCGACGATGCTGTGAGTTCTCTCTCTGCATCCCATCTCTTGTGGTCTGGGGAATGTGGGAAATCTGGGGATCTTTCACTGATTGAAATGAAAATGCAATGTTTAGGCACTGAATACCATCTATGACTCGGAGTATTGCGGGTCAGATGATGGATTACCTGTCGCTCGCTGCAAATGTCGCAAAGTAGCCGGCGATTTGTGGCTTTCGAGGGATGGGACACCGCGCGAAGGTTTCTTGGATGTGATATGGAGGTGTGTGTCTCGTGCAGGTAATCTAAATTGTGTAGGAGTAGATAATATGTACACGAGAAAAAATTATATCCATTGATTTCTGTAGGAAGGGCGTCGATGTGATTATGTGAAGTGGATAGATGGTGAATGGCCCATGAACTTGAAGAAAGCATTGGGAAGACTTTGGGAAATGCATGGTGCTCAGAAGCATGGTAGAACTACTGATGCTCTGGATCATTTTGAACAAAAGTTCAAGCTGCATGATGAGATTAGCAAGCTGCACAAGGATCTAAAGATGGCACAAGATGAACTGAAGACAGTGATAGGTGAGAAGCAGATGACACTTGCTCTGAAGGCTAAAGCAGAACAAGCTGCGATAGATGCAAGGGCGGAACTAGAGCGAAGAAGCCGATTGATGCACACCATTCCAACATGCACAAAGTTCCGAGAATTAGGCAGAGAAGGATAGGGACCGAGATGAAGAAGGAGAGGGACCGATGAAGAAGGAGAGGGATCCGATGAAGAAGGAGAGGGATGAGGTGAAGGCCGACAAGAGAAAGCTGGAGTTCATCATTGGAGATTTCCTGAAGCAGAAGGAAGAGCACAGATCCAAGATGAAGAAGATCACTGAAATTGCCTCAGAGTAATTGGGTGTTTGTATGTTAATTAAAGGTGTTGTGCACCTGGAAGAACTGTAATGGTGGCATTGCCATGTACTTTATCTATTTGGTAGGCTTGGATTGTAATGAATTTTAAGTTATTGTAATTCTGGTGAACAATGTTGTTGCAATATTAGCTTGAACTGATGTTCTGGAAGTTGTTGCAATATTAGCTTCAACTGATGTAATGGTTGCCTCGGTGTGAACTATGTTGGTGAACTATGTTGTTGCAATAGAAAAGATGATGGTAAGGTAGTTGCAATATATGGGGTTGTTTTGGACAAGGTCTCGACTCGATGTCGAGACCTTGCCATGTTAAAACAAAAAGTTGTTTTGGATAAGGTCTCGACTCGATGTCGAGACCTTACCATCTTAAAACATAGAGGTGGTTTCGACATCGTCTCGACTCGATGTCGAGACCTTACCATCTTAAAACATAGAGGTGGTTTCGACATCGTCTCGACTCGATGTCGAGACCTTACCATCTTAAAACATAGAGGTTGTTTTGGACAAGGTCTCGACTCGATGTCGAGACCTTACCATCTTAAAACATAGAGCCAAATAAAATGTTTGACACAAAACCATCATCGAAAGACACATTCATTACCGAAATTAGGACAGATAGCATGTCATAGATGTTTGACACAAAAGAATCATGCAAAGTGACATGATTACATAGCAGCTTCATCGGCAACTACTTTGCCCCAACCAAAATGACATCAACATAGCAGTTTTGACATAGTTCACTGCCTAACACTCAAAGTCATAGCATTGTCATCTAAAATGCTTCATCAGTTGGACCTGGTGCACCATAGTTCCTTGATGTAGCCAGGGGAGGAACTGATGCATCTCTACCAGCTGATGCATTAGCACCAGCAGTGAAGTAGCCCATCATTCCTGGAGCATGACTTGGACCTGGCCTTGCTGGTGCACTTGGAGCAGCTCTTGCTGGTGCACTTGGGGCAGCTCTTCTTGGTGCACTTGGGGCAGCTCTTGCTCGGTGCACTTGTGGCAGCTCTTGCTCGGTGCACTTGGGGCAGCTCTTGCTGGTACACTTGGTCCTCGGTGATGCTTGTTGCACTTGGTGATGCTCGTTGCACTTGGTCCCGGTGCACTTGAAGCCGTTGCACTTGAAGCTTCTTCCCGGCATTCTCCTTGTTGACTTGCAAAATCAATGGATATAATTAGAAAATCAGTACATAACTTCATTCATGGATTGGAAAGGTAGAATTGCAAATGACCTTGTGGTTATTTTTCCTAATTACTAGATCAGCCCTTAGAGGCCGTGGAGCAGCTTGTCCACTTGTGTCCTTGCGGCTTGCGGTTCCCACACCTAACAGTTGCCATCCTAGATGAAATTTTAGGTTTAGGAACCTCAAATTTGTTCTTCCTCCTCTTCTCCCTGCCTTCTCCCCTTCATGTGGTCCTTGAACCCAGGAGGCATTATGTCGGGTGTTTGTGTCTTGGTCCAGCCATGTTCTTGTGGCATGGGAAAGAAAACTCGGGTATAGCTGTTCATGTACATTTCCTTTTTGAAGAAGTGTGAAACAAAATCCTCTCGGATGCAACCTTGCTTTGTAGATAGCACTCACAAGCATGGTTGCATGGTAATCCGAGATAGATCCCACTTCCTGCATGCACAAGTTTTATTGTCCAAGTTCACTTCATATGTGTGCTCACCACTCTTCACTTGCCATAGCCCAACATCTCGCCCTAATTGCGGTACATTTCCTGGAGAAAGTCTTCATTAATTCAAGCTTCTCTGCATAGTGAGGAGTAATTTCCCAGTGAGCTTTGTCTGCTCCTTCTCTCTTTCCATCATGCCTAACCATTTGCTTATCATATATGCCTGTCAACATGGTAACAATTGGTTTGTTCCTGACATCTAGAATATACCCGTTGAATACCTCACTTAGGTTGTTAACTACCAAATCTGTCTTGCAGCTTGGTGTCCATGGCCCACCTTGCCCATGTTTGCACCGGTATCTTTGTCAGCCATGCCCAAGCAGTGCTCAGATTGTTTCTTCATCTCTTCCATAGCCAAATCAAATCCATGCTTTGTGTAAGAGTAGGCTGCATTGTCCATGCATTTCTTCAGTGTCTTCTCCTCCGAAACCAGCTGTCCGGAAGTTGGCATATATGTGCCTAAGGCAATACCTTTGTGCACAATTTGGAAATACAAGTGGTTACCGCTTTCAGTAAACCCTTCCGCCTATCTCGACATGATGGTGTAGTACCCAAATTTGCCCTGCTCACCACCAAGTGCCTCTTTCAGCTGCTCCAAGAACCACTGCCAATTTTCTGTGTCTTCCTTTGCAACAACAGCCCATGCAACTGGATAAATGTTGTTGTTTCCATCTCTACCTGTTGCTGCCAATATCTGAGCTCCAGTAGTTAACTTGATGAAGCAACCATCCAAGCCAAGGAATGGTCTACATCCATCAAGGAATCCTTGCTTCGCAGCATTTACACGTGAAGAAGAGGCCATGGAACCTAGGCTCGCTCGGTGATGAATATCTGCTGCCCTTTCTTGATTGCCTCCAGCTCATCTTCGCTTGGTCCGAGTGACGATGGTAACTATGCACCTTGATCCAGGGTTTCTATCAATAACAGCTTGCAAATAGTCCCTTAATCTATGGTACTCGCTTCTTGTGATCTCCCATTACCACATTTCTTGCTTTAGTCCTAGCTCTATAAGCCATCCTCTTAGGGACATCAACACCAAAATCCTTCTTGGCCTTGTCAACTAATGTTGTGATGGAAGTGTTGGGATCCGATCCGAACTTGTCGACATATGCATTGCTTAGCCACCTAGAATCCACTCTGCTATCTCGTAGGTTCGGTAGGACAACTGTGCTCCAAATGCATCTTCTTTATGCAGAATGTGTTCTCATGCTTGATCTTGGCAGCACACATATAGAACTGGCAATTATACTTCAGTTCCTTCTCAGGTTTGCAACAAACAATGATTCTGTCAGGTGTGTTCCTGTGGTAGTGGAAATTTCTAACCTGAGTAATGTGCAGCCTTAACAGTGCCTCTCTGAACTGATAAACATCTTTGAAACAAAGTCTTGGTGTCAATTGTTGCTCAGGATTCTCCCTGTTTTCATCATACCATGTCCTCTCTGGTTGCTTCTTGGCCCTGCTTTTTCTTCCCTTTGGCTGCTTGAATGGCACAGGCTCATGTCCATCATCATCCTCCTCTGCAAGAAAACCTAGGCCATCTTCTTCATCAGATGGAGCCCATTCATCCTTCACAGGTTCCTCTACTTGGGAGTGTGATCTCAGAGTAGGGCCCTGCCTCCTGGGTTTCTTCTTCACTGGCATCTGTGACAACATGTCTTCATAATTAACAGTTGGAGTGTCAAATATATCTTCAACATCAGTTTCTCCCTCACAGTGGCTCCAAAGGATCAGCTCTCTTCCTCCTCAACTCAGCCATTGTCTTTGCAAGTTCCTCCGCCTCTTTTCTCCTCTTTTCTTCAAGCATCCACGGAGTAATAATTGCATGGATACAAAAACATCACATCGCCATCGGATGCTTCTCCTCCATCATCATCTTCATCCCGTTGTGCTTCTTCTTGTGCCCATTCATTTTCATCAGTTTGTGTCTCGCAAGGGAAAGACAGGAGGCACCGTTTGCAAAGGATGCTCTGGATAATGACCATCCACTTCATCATCATCGGGTGATCTCGCCTCTCCCAAAGGGCTTCACCGGAGAAACCACAATTGATAGCTTTCTCTTGTCCCTCATTACTCGTCGAACCAATTTCCTAGCATGTTCATACTTCCTAACCATTTCTTCCACCTTCAAATTGCTATCAATCGAGCAAGGCCATTAAGTCCCTCCCCTTCATCTTTTACATAGTACAAGGAATCACACATGCCGTATCCTTCCTTCTCCATGACGATGACAAGTAAATTCGAAACCTAATGTCACTACGGGGCATACCGATTTGCACGAACTTCGCACCATCGAATTGAAAATACAGCTCCCACATGTCATCGGATGGCCTATTTCTACGAAGCACAAACATGTGTTCATCACTAATTGCAGAGAAGGTAGCAAGAACACTTGATGAAATCGTCCGCACAATAAAGACGAAGGAAAGAAATATTACCTGCTGGGCGACTGGTAGTGGCTAAGCGGATCCTCTGTGTGGCTCTTGCCCGCCACCGAGCAAGCCAACTCGGAACGGGGAGAAGGTGGCGGCGGGTCCTGCTCCTCCGGTGAGCTTTCCTCGTCCTCCGAATCCCTCTCCTCTCCAGAGTCCAAATCAACGCCCCCCATGTTGAAGTCCGGCCCGAACAGCACATTTCTAACGAAACGGGGCGCTCCGAACGTAGCTCCGCCGTCCCCCTCCACCCCGCCGCCGCCACCTCCACGCTCCATTGACACGAGGAGGGAGATGCGTTTGACTTCTTCGAGTGCGGTCGGGGACTTATTCGGGTGCGTTTGACTCACCGTACAGGCGTGCCCTAACGGCCGTCAGTCTTTCTCCGTCCAACAAATGGCTTAAGCGCTAAACTCGACCGATCAGTGCCGCGCGTCTAGACCTGACCTCAAAGCTGGTAGTTAAGTGTCGCCTAGCCCAATGTTTGTAGTTTTAGAACAACACCGACTGTAATGTGGTAGTTCTGCGTCATTTACTCTCTCCCCCACGAGCTGAGGCTTTGACCCCCAACAACCTCCCCCGTGCGCCATTCCCCTCCTACTAAACCAAGTAGGCGAGGAGAGGTGGGAGGCAGGGGAGATCTGACGAGCTAGTGATGATGGAGAGCCAGCCGCTGCAGGACCCGACGGCCGAGACCCACGGCGCCGCGGCAGACGCCGCCGGAGCTGGAGCTCCCACCGGCGTGGTAACCACCTTTGCTCTGCTGCTCTTCTTGCTCTCTGCATCTTCTTGCTTTGTTCTGTGCATGGGTGTGGACGAGTTGAGCTTGCTCACCAACCGTGCCCCGATCCTGGTTGCTGGTGATGGCTGGATCTTGCCTCGCTAGCGAGAGATCTGGCGGTTTGCTCCGCCATTTCCGGCGAAGCTCTCGCACCGGCCAGTTTCTTGCGAATTGCGAGATCTGAGCCGATAATCTTGGGATCTCGGAGCGTTGACCAATGCAAACTTCGATCCGGCCGCCTCGCTTGCAGAACATAACAGCTCATTGCGTCTCAGATCTGCGTGCTCTGTGTTGCTGATGCTGCTTCTTGGCGCGCGCGCATGCAGGTTCCCGGGAAGGAGTTCACCAAGACCTGCAAGGGCCTCGTCGTCGTGCTCCTCGGCGGCTACGCGCTGCTCCACTTCGTGCCGACCTCCATAGACTACCTCGCCATCGTCCCCGCCAAGTACGTATCTCTGGATTTCATTCTAGAGGGATCGCTGAAGCGGAGTACTAGATCATTGAATTTCGTTTTCTGCATTTTGCAGGACAATTCCCTATGTATGGACCGTATTCACAGCTGGGTACATCGAGCAAGTGCTTCCAGGGGTGAGCTAGCTAGATCTCTCCCCATTTAATTTCGATTACTCTGTCATGGCTAGGAAATGGGAACTTATGACACCTCTACTAGCTGTCCTAGTACTATTATATTACAACCATTATAGCTGAAGCAAAATGGATAGTTTCGAAAGCATTATTTAGTTGTTACTTTGGGTTAGCTTGATTTAGAATCAAATGACACCGTGGTATAAAGTTCGACAACAGCTTTTGGGTGCTCTGTCCCTTAACTCGTAATCTTATAAATTTTGCTTTTGCTTTTGTAGGCCATTGGAAGTTCTCTTGGTCTTCTCTTCTGTGGGAAGGATATTGAACCAACCTGGGGCCGCAAGGAGTTCTTGAAGTTCATTATCTTGATCAACTCCATCTGTGGTGTCCTTGCATTCTGCATTGCTGTTGCACTGTACTATGTCACCGGAAAAGAGAGCTTCCTGTAAGTTGTAAACACCAACCTGTTAGCATGTTGACTTATTACCATTTAGCAAGCACTGCAGCTCTATTCATGTGCCTATTACTCCGTTTAGCAAGCATGCCAGCTCTATTCTTGCTATTATCAAACAATCAGAGAATGTACTGTCCTCACACTATTAGTCTATTCTTCTTCTATTGTATACCCTTGATGACACTTAGAGCACTTTGGTACTCTGATTGTTTGGGCTTACTACATAATACTAGTAGTATATAATACTTCCTCAGAAAACGAGACCGCTGACTGAAATATTGCACATAATAACCACTGGCTAGCTAACCTTGCTATCTCATATCGTGTAGTGTGACGCCACTTTCTGGCTTCCATGGTGCCCTTGCTGGCTTTCTGGTAGCCTTGAAGCAACTGTTACCACACCTTGAGCTTCCCATGTGCTTTTTCTGGAAAATAAAGGCCAAGGTACATCGATAGTACAGTGCAATTTCTAAGGCTTGTAATTGTATCTGTGCATACTTCTTTTGTGGCAAGTTACAAATTTGTTGATGCGGAGTTTTCTGCGTCTTTGTGTTGTCCTTCCTGCTGCAGTGGATGCCATTTTTTGTCATGTGCTTCTCAACTATCATGGCCTTCATTGTGCCTGATTCCATCAACTTCCTGCCAACTTTATTGTCTGGGATGTACGTCAGCTGGCTTTACCTGAGATACTTCCAAAGGAACCCACTGACGGGACTTAAGGGTGATGCAAGTGATGACTTCTCCTTCCCGAGCTTGTTCCCAGATGCCATGCGGTAATTCTTAATGCCGTTATACTACACTGCAACTACTGTTTTGCTATCCCACTTTTGAAATCATCTTTTTATGTATGATCATTGCAGACCAGTCACAGACCCAGTTGCTAATGCGTTCCACCGGATGTTGTGTGGGAGTTCTAAGCCTTCAGAATTGGCACTCCCAGTTACTGATCCTACCAAGGCATCTAGAAGAAGGTATTGTTTACCCACAAAGCTAATTCTATGTGAATCCACAAAATGGTTGTAGTTTGAGAAAGAAAACTCGATATCACGGCATCTCAGAAAATATTTTTCCAACCTCACCAACTAAACTTTCATTGTGACAGGGAGCGTGGCGAGAGGGTTCTTGAGGAAAGGATGGCTGCCGATCATGCAGCTGATACAGAAGCCCCAGCTCACAGCGCGGAAGATTAAGAGCTTTCCGCTTCCCTACACTGTCATAGTAACCACGGCCGCCTGCCTCCGTGCTTTGTATCTCTCCAGATTTGTGTTCTGGAGAGCGCATTCATTTTACAGTGGACTGATGATATGCTATATTTTACTTGCCCCCTTTTGTTTCTTTGTTTTGCGGATATCCATTGGTTACATTGTGTTGTAGAAGAAAGAAGAAAAGGGTCACGTCCCCTGCCCCAAATGTTGTAATGTAGAAAGAATGACTTGTTCAGGAAGAATATTATATGTATTATTCCAAGTGAAATGTGATTTTGAGTAAAACCATAATACCCGAGGACAGGTAATAACTTGTGTGTTTTGCCCAAACTGTCAATTACTGTGAAGGCCTTCGCAAAGTCCATGTGGTTTAATTTATCTTCATGATGTACTCTCTCCATCACATGAAACTTGTCTTACTACTCCAGTTTGTAAAGATTCTCTTTCCAGTTTGTAAAGGTTTGACCTATGGAGTACTGGTTTGTCAATAAGAATATGTCGATTCTCTTTCCAGTTTGTAAAAAATTGCATGGTATGATTTTTTTTTGAGAGGATTGTATGGTAATTTTAGTTGCCAGGACAAGCAGTCTCCTTGTCTTTTTTTCTACCAATGGTACAAAGAGGTAATCAACTGAAAATATATGTAGAAACAGCTGAACCAAACGAATTGTTAATTATTGTAGTCCATTGAATGCTAAACATAGCCTTGGAGCATTTCTAAGAGAAGACTCATCTTTGCATGTTTTGTGGTATTTTGCTCCAAAATAGGCTACTGGTTGTCTGTATCACGGTACGTAGTATCTTACAGTTTTATGATACTACCATGGGCCTATGGTCAGTCCATACGTAATGTCATGGTAACGTATATCTGGTAGTATCTTACTTGTATCCTAATACAAATCGTCAGTGGCGAAGCTGCATGGTATTTGTGATGTCAACTGATGGGTATGAAAAATGGGTTCGTATGTGCAAAAATGCAGTCAACCATTTGTGTTTTCAAGCATATGGGCAAAGTCTTCTGTTTTGTGGGTTCATAATTAGTTATGTTTGTACCATGAATTAGACTGGTCCATATCTATATATTATATAAATGCATCATTTACATGATCAGCCTTTATTAAAGACATAGAATATACTCAAAATTCAATTTAAAAATTAAATTTAAACCTATGTGAGATATATTATCAGTACATATGTATATTTTTATTTAAAATAAAAAATCATAGTATCGTGATACTACGATGTGATACCGCTGACAAGAAAATGACACTACCTAGTCCTGATGCTAAAAACCTTGAGCATCACTACTATTGTAAGATGCTACACACATTGCAAGAAAAATGACTGGCAAACATAAGTAAAGATATAATACTTGATGCGAATAGCAGAACGTGTGAGCATCACCAGTTACCTCAATATCATTTAGCTGCATATCATCGGCGGTCATGACCTCTTCATTGTGTGCATCCACGTCTTCATTAGTTTCAGTTCCATGTATCTCTTCTCCTCCATTGCAAGTTGCACATGTTATTCAATGCGCCTAGTCTATAAGTTTCTAGAGAAAATAATAAGAGAGGTTTTGAAGTAACTGAGAACTAAATACATAAAATAAAGAACAACAACTGAAAGTAAATACTAAAGCAAAATGTTAGATGTAGCGGGAGAGGATTAATGCAATGATTACTACCAACAGTTTTACCTCGCGCTAGGGGTCTCCCAAATGCTATTGCCTCCAAATATTCATTGGGCACCGCTAGGGATCGGCTCCCGATAGGAGGCTTTCCATCGGACCAACGTTCGGCCGTACGATCCAAACTTGGATGGACGTCCTGCATGACTCGGTGATACTGGATTGCATGCTTCCAGTAACTACTCCGCTGACGGCCTGACGCGATTGCATGCTTCCGTAATAACTACTCCATTGGCGCTAACTCCAGCCAGATTTACGTCCACGCTGTAGTACTACTAATTCAACATTCTAAGGCTAGTCATAGTGGGAGTAACTTAGAGTAGTAACATATGCCATGTTACTAGTCTAGGTTACTACCTTCATAGTGGGTAGTAACTTATATGTGGTGTCATGCATTGTATCATTTATTATGTTGTAGACTCATCTTACCTTGATGTGTGTGATGTTATGATAACATAGCTAGTTACCACCTCACTCTCTTTCTTCATTTATTAGCATGACATGTCACCAAAATGCCTTGAGATGTGTGATGTTACTAGCTAGTATATTGCTACCACTATGAGCAGTCTAAGGGTAATTATGAGTTATTCTCAGATAGTAAATAATAATTACATTTTCCCAGACACGGAAACATATTTGTTTTGCCTTGGTAGCATTATTTTCCATTAATAGAAGCATCGTTTTTTTGGGAAAAAAATAATTGCTAGTGTTGTTTTCAATCGAAATATGATAGGTAGTGTTTACTTTTGCTTTACCAATCAAACTGTATTTCCAAAGTTTTTCAATATTGCTTCCGCTTTAAAAAAATGTTTCCAATTGTGGTGAATTTTATTTCTAGAGCAACCAAATTTTGATTTCTACTAGGAGTGTGGATTTTGTACACCCAAGCATGGGACCTACTAATTTTAGAGAAAAGAGCGAAAAAGAGCAAATCAACTTCTCTCATCTAACATCTTGTCCGAATCTCAAAGCATCCAACGGCTCTGGTAACACTCACACCCATGCTTGGGTGTACAAATGTATTTCCGCTATCTACAAATATGATATTTAGTAGATACCATATGAAAATACATTTCATTATCTATATAATGATATTGATTTTGTATTTTGTGTGTTAATGATTTTTCATAAAAACTTAGTTAAAATTGACATACTTTGACTTTCTAAAAATAATATAAGTCTTAAGCTTTGAGATGGAGGTAGTAAAACTCTATGGACAACCATTCTCGTAGATTAATGTTCCCCTCAAAATATATCAATGATATCACTTTGGTCAATTAATTTGCACCAAACACCTATCTTATTAATGTGTGGCCTTGGGTGGACATCACCAACTACACCGGTGAAATGGATATCTCCAAACACTTAGATAAAACATGAATAGACACAAACATTAAACAAAACACAACAATAGGTTTCAAGATTTGTTGTAACCCATCATGGAGATCATGATGGGGAGAGAAGGACGGATGGAGATGACATTGATGACGTGAGGGCGCGACGCATGCGCGACACCTCGGTGGTGGTGGATCTTTGGTGTATTCTTCACGTGCCTTTCTTAAAGGTGGTGGTGGATGGAGATGGATCTTGAGGTCGTGTGGCAGCATGACTTTATCGTGGAGATGATGAATGTTCGGCGGCTTGTGTTCGCGGTGAAGAGGTGTGCGGAGGGTAGACATTTTCTCTCCTCAAATAGGCTCACTGAGTCAATTTGGTGTTTCCGGAGTGCTCTTCCTCGAATATGTCGATGGCCCCATCACAAAGGAGGTTCTATTTGATGTCACGAACCCATAGCCAATCGGTTCGGCTGCCGATGCGGCCATCCCAGTTGTATCGTTGTTCGTTAAGTTTTCCTAGAAGTGTTCTTAGTCATGTTGGACGAGGACCACAACACGATGGCCTTCGATCTTCAATTTATGTTGGTGGAAAAACATCATGTGTTGCACACACCGTATGGCTTGAATCTTGTGCCTATGACTTCTACATATTGATTCATTTTGGCTCCATTAATCATGATTTTTTCTTAAATCTCCTGTACACCTGAACATGCACACAAGCCAACGAAAAGTAAAAAATTTCCTAACAAACACTAATGGTTGTGCAACGTTCACATGCCCAATGGACATAAAACTATTAGATGGAGCATGATATGATGGATTTTATGTTCATAAAGTAGGCTCAAAATACTATATAAACCACACTCACCACTCCACTTCTTCCTATCGTCTCCAATGTTGATCATTAAAATTCACGCTCCTCTCCGCCTTCTCGGATGCTAACTAATGTTGATGGCATGCGCTCAACCGGAGGTCATGCCATCTTCTATATATAGTGGAAACTTGATAGCATGGAGTTCTTGCATCTCGTTCTCCAGCATGGATTATAAGTATAAGTTGGTTGCTAATGCCACATTTGAAAATACTTGGATTCAATCTGTTCTCCGGGAGCTTGGTGCGATATTGGATTGGCCACTTGCCTACTGCACGACAAATTTGACAGCCAATTCAGTTTTACATGCTCATACCAAACTTATCGAGGTATATTTTCACTTTGTTAGAAAGAGTTCATAAAAGTTGCGACATATCTGGTTTATGCGTTGTAAGGATATATTCACCAAGCCTTTGTGAGGTTATAGATTACCTCCTCGTTGAGACACAATCTGAACCTTGAAAAAATGCCTATGGCAGGGGAGAGTGACCCGTTCAAAAAAAGGGAGAGCCATCCTTATAATATACTAGTTGAATGCTCGTGCGTTGCTACGGGCCAACCAGTTATTTTCTTGCTTTGAGATATCCAAATAATATTTTCAATAAGAATCTTTTTTTCTTAAAATGTAATTTGATAAAGATATCATATGCATAGAAGTCAATAACCCCAATAATATCTCTTGAATAAGATTTTAATTTATTATATCCCATAAGTAACTTCAAGTAAATAACTTCAAATAATAGTTTTATATGAATAACTCCTGAAATGTACAAAACTCGAATGACGTGTCATGCCCCTGGGTTGGCCCGTTATACTCTGTCTCGCTATTCTCGTTTGCTATACAGATGCAGTTGTCCGTCAGATTATCCAATTGAACCATACGTGGCTCTTGCTTGACTCAGAGGGGGTCAACGGGTCTCCAAAAAACTTGTCACAACTCCACCTCCGTGTGTTGGCTACAATACCAAGAATAGAAAAACAAAATGCTTATCAAAAGTTCCTTTCATTTTATGAATACGACACAAATTGACATTCTTTGCACTCATTACAATTAAATATTTATTGAATCATAGGCACTCTCTCCTTTTTGTTGTCTCATTTTTATTTTCTCTGTCAAAATTAGTGTAAAAAGTAATTCTAAATCAATGTCCCAAATTTGCAATTAAAGCTTACATAACGTTCAAATAAATATAGTTCTTTATTTTTCAACTATATATAATAAAGTTTAATGAACAAGACGTGTTTATTGGACATGTTACTTCCTTAGAAATTCAGGTGTGCTGCCACAAAACAAGAAAACTGAAAATAGAAATATAAGATAGCTGGAAGGCCATTTTATCACGCCATGACACTCACTCAAGCTCAAAGACGCTAGAACAAGCTTGTGTTTTCCTTACCATGTGTCTTCTTTCTTTATGCCGCAAACCTTTTGACTTTGCCTCTTGCTCTATCCACAGTAAATTTTGGGTTGTCCCGTTACCCTTGTACTCGCCAACATTATTAGCAAAGTCTGCTCCCCGTTGTGTGACCATTTTTGGTTCACATAGAATTATGCCAAACCTTTGGTATCTCTTTTCACCGGAAGCTGAGTATATATCTAATTAGCCCCTTGTCAAGCAAACTATTAAATTTATACAATAAGTAAATGAGAACCTCCAAATTATTAAAGATTATCACATGAATAATAGTTGTTACAAGCACCAAGACCACCCGATTGAAATTTAATTAGATGCAAATTAATATAAGAGATAAATTAAGGTACGATTCTATATTTAGGATGGCATACCATACTAACATGATTTTGATATTTTTTTGCGTTGTAGAATTAGATGTTTGACTTTTCAGAGATGTAGTTTAATTACTGTCAGAGAAAATATGCATGAATAGGGCATGGAACTTAAATGGTTTCGATGCAAGCAAGATTATAACATCACTTAGAAATAGGTGAAATATGAAGTTTCTCTAATGCTCAATCTGAAGGAATGACCCTAATTAAAAGCTCTGATGTTACATTAATAATCCTTTTCACTTAACATCTTAGTCCATGAACAACATAGTGAATTAGGCGTTCCTTCCATAAAGAAAAGTGGATTAGGCTATCCTCTAAGCATCGTAGCAACAAGTTTAGGTAATGCAAATGGAGAGCGATAAGAAAATATGTGAAACAGAATCCTTACATAGTATGGATGGTATTCGGAGACGGTCTTTATTGTCGCTGTGCCCGTTGCATATATCCAGAGCCTTCCCCACCATCGTGTGTCAGGCGTCACTGGTAGAAAAAAGGGCTTTAGTCCCGGTTCGCAACTACCATTAGTCGCGGTTGCGCAACCAGGACTAATTAAGCGCGACTAAAGGCCCCCCCTTTAGTCGCAGTTGCTTACGAACCGCGACTAAAGGCACGTCCACGTGGCCGCCAGCAGTCCGTCGGGGCGGAGGACCTTTAGTCGCGGTTCTCCTGGCCAACCGCGACTAAAGGCCTCCGCAGGTTTAGGGTTTAAGCTCCCCCCCCTAAATCTGGTTTCTTTTTAGTTTGTAATTGTTTTATTTCTTTTATATTTTATTTTGTGTTTTATTTTAATTTTAAAGAAGTTTCAGTACACATATTCTATGGTACTATATACATGCATATGAATGTACAATTTCAAACAAATTTGAAATTAGAACCAAGAAAATTCAAGAGGAATATACAATATATATTCAATATCGGATGACCATATACAATTTTGAACAAGTTTCCATACATAATTTACTTCATCCACAGCTTCTACGTCCTCGTAATAGTGTTCTCCTTTAGGATGGAGGACTTCCCTCATGAACCATCCTGCTAGTTCCTCTTGAAGTGGTCGGAAGCGAGCTTCGGACTAAGCGTCTTCCGGAGGTTATTCCTCTTGACGTTGTTATCAGACGGCTGCCGCTCAGAGGTGTATCTCCGGATCATCTCACAAACATAGTATCCACATAGATTGGTCCCCGATGGCTGAATATCCCCAGTCACTGACCTATTAAATTCTAGCTCTTTTTTGAATTCACCGACCTTTTCATCTGCGAACCGTCTCCAAACCCTACGAGGCAAAGAAAATTAAATGAACAAGAGAGTTATTAGTTACTTGATATTAGGAAATGAACGAAATAGGCCGAGCGATATAGAGCGCAAATGAATGAAAATAATTACTTTTGCATTATTTTTCTCATGTCGACCCAAAGCTTTGGATCCATATTCAGAGAGTCGATGACGATAACTGAGGAGGTGTGAAATTGAATTACTAGCAGAATCCAGTGGAACCTGCGGACACGATACATGCACAGTCATGCATAACTCATCGATTAGCCACATACCATGCATGGAGTAAACAAAAGATAATGTGCTCAAGACAGAAACACTCACCCAAAATGCAAAGGAAATAGAATTTCACTTTTGAGTTGCTGCTTTGTAACAAAAAGCCACAGGTCTTTCTCCACGTCGGCGGGGTGTTGTTCTAACACATATGCATTAACACATAGCTTCACAATGGCTAATCGAACATTTTCCGGCAGGAGCCCCCTCAAAGCAATCGGAAGCAATTGCGTCATAATCACGTGGCAGTCGTGAGACTTCAGGTTTTGGAACTTTTTCTCCGCCATGTTTATTATTCCCTTTATATTGGACGAGAATCCTGACGGGGCCTTAATACTGCTCAGGCATTCAAAAAAGATGACCTTCTCTTCTTTGGTAAGAGCGTAGTCGGCACGACCTTGAAACCATTCCGGATGCCGGCCATCGTGGTCTTTCAAACGTTGCTGGTCATGCCGTGCTTCCTTTGTATCATTTGTCTTCCCATACACGCCCAAGAAGCTTAGCAGGTTCACGCAAATATTCTTCGTAACATGCATCACGTCGATTGCAGAGCGGACTGATACGTCTCCGACGTATCGATAATTTCTTATGTTCATGCCATATTATTGATGAGACCTACATGTTTTATGCACACTTTATGTCATATTCGTGCATTTTCTGGAACTAACCTATTAACAAGATGCCGAAGTGCCGGCTCCGTTTTCTCGCTGTTTTTGGTTTCAGAAATCCTAGTAACGAAATATTCTCGGAATTGGACGAAACGAAGACCCAGTGGGCCTATTTTTCCACGGAGCTTCCGAAGACCGAAGAACATACGAAGTGGGGCCACGAGGTGGCGACACCACAAGGCGGCGCGGCCAAGTGGGGGCCCGCGCCGCCCTATGGTGTGGCCCCTCGTCGTGCCCCCGACTCGCCCTTCCGCCTACTTAAAGCCTCCGTCGCGAAACCCCCGAGGCGAAAAACCACGATACGGAAAACCTTATCGAGACGCCGCCGCCGCCGATCCCATCTCGGGGATTCGGAGATCTCCTCCGGCACCCTGCCGGAGAGGGGATTCATCTCCCGGAGGACTCTACACCGCCATGGTCGCCTCCGGAGTGATGAGTGAGTAGTTCACCCCTCGGACTATGGGTCCATAGCAAGTAGCTAGATGGTTGTCTTCTCCTCATTGTGCTTCATTGTTGGATCTTGTGAGCTGCCTAACATGATCAAGATCATCTATCTCGTAATACTATATGTTGTGTTTGTCGGGATCCGATGGATAGAGAATACCATGTCATGTTAATTATCAAGTTATTACATATGTGTTGTTTATGATCTTGCATGCTCTCCGTTACTAGTAGAGGCTCGGCCAAGTTTTTGCTTTTAACTCCAAGAGGGAGTATTTATGCTCGATAGTGGGTTCATGCCCGCATTGACACCGGGACAAGTGACGTAAAGTTCTAAGGTTGTGTTGTGCTGTTGCCACTAGGGATAAAACATTGGCGCTATGTCCGAGGATGTAGTTGTTGATTACATTACGCACCATACTTAATGCAATTGTCTCGTTGTTAGCAACTTAATACTGGAGGGGGTTCGGATGATAACCTCGAAGGTGGACTTTTTAGGCATAGATGCAGTTGGATGGCGGTCTATGTACTTTGTCGTAATGCCCAATTAAATCTCACTATACTTATCATGTCATGTATGTGCATTGTTATGCCCTCTCTATTTGTCAATTGCCCGATTGTAATTTGTTCACCCAACATGCTTTTATCTTATGGGAGAGACACCTCTAGTGAACTGTGGACCCCGATCCATTCTTTAATACTGAAATACAAATCTGTTGCAATACTTGTTTTACTATTTTATCTGCAAACAATCATCTTCCACACAATACGGTTAATCCTTTGTTACAACAAGCCGGTGAGATTGACAACCTCACTGTTTCGTTGGGGCAAAGTACTTTGGTTGTGTTGTGCAGGTTCCACGTTGGCGCCGGAATCTCTGGTGTTGCGCCGCACTACATCCCGCCGCCATCAACCTTCAACGTGCTTCTTGGCTCCTCCTGGTTCGATAAACCTTGGTTTCTTTCTCGAGGGAAAACTTGTCTGCTGTGCGCATCATACCTTCCTCTTGGGGTTGCCCAACGAACGTGTGAAATACACGCCATCAAGCTCTTTTTCTGGCGCCGTTGCCGGGGAGATCAAGACACGCTGCAAGGGGAGTCTCCACTTCTCAATCTCTTTACTTTGTTTTTGTCTTGCTTTATTTTATTTACTAATTTGTTTGCTGCACTTATATCAAAACACAAAAAAATTAGTTGCTAGCTTTACTTTATTTACTGTCTTGTTTGCTATATCAAAAACACAAAAAAATTAGTTTACTTGCATTTACTTTATCTAGTTTGCTTTATTTACTACTGCTAAAATGGCTACCCCTGAAAATACTAAGTTGTGTGACTTCACTAGCACAAATAATAATGATTTCTTATGCACACCTATTGCTCCACCTCGCTACTACAGCAGAATTCTTTGAAATTAAACCTGCTTTACTTAATCTTGTCATGAGAGAGCAATTTTCCGGTGTTAGTTCCGATGATGCTCGCTGCCCATCTCAATAATTTTGTTGAACTATGTGAAATGCAAAAATATAAAGATGTAGATGGTGACATTATAAAATTAAAATTGTTCCCTTTCTCATTAAGAGGAAGAGCTAAAGATTGGTTGCTATCTCTGCCTAAGAATAGTATTGATTCATGGACTAAATGCAAGGATGCTTTTATTGATAGATATTATCCCCCTGCTAAAATTATATCTTTGAGGAGTAGCATATATAATGAATTTTAAACAATTGGATAATGAACATGTTGCTCAAGCTTGGGAAAGAATGAAATCTCTGGTTAAAAATTGCCCAACCCATGGACTGACTACTTGGATGATCATCCAAACCTTCTATGCAGGACTAAATTTTTCTTCGCGGAATTTATTGGATTCAGCTGCTGGAGGTACCTTTATGTCCATCACTCTTGGTGAAGCAACAAAGCTCCTTGATAATATGATGGTTAATTACTCCGAATGGCACACGGAAAGAGCTCCACAAGGTAAGAAGGTAAATTCTGTTGAAGAATCCTCTTCCTTGAGTGATAAGATTGATGCTATTATGTCTATGCTTGTTAATGGTAGGACTAATGTTGATCCTAATAATGTTCCATTAGCTTCATTGGTTGCTCAAAATTCTAGGCCGAATCCTGCTAATAATAACTCTTATGGTAGATATGTTTCGCCTAATGAGGAAAAGATGTTAGAAATTGAAAGATCCACCAAGAGCTTTATGCAATCACAATATGAGCAAAATAAATTGTTTACTAAAACTATGAATGAGCAATCTGCCTTGTTGAAGAAAATAGGAAATCAACTTGAAAATTTGAATATGGAAATTTCTGGGTTGCAAACTAAACTTGCAAATGCTAAAGACCGAATCTCATACATGTCTGCGTCACAATCTTCTTTAATTAATAAAATGGCTGCTAAACCTGAGGATATTGAAAATAAAATTGTTACTACAGCAAATGCCATCCAAGTTAGAATTAATGAGAATATAAGATTAATGGCTGAACTGCGTGCTAGGTGGGATAGAGAAGAAAATGAAAAACTAGCTAAAAAGGAAAATGTAGCTAAAGTTTGGACCATTACCACCACTAGCAATGCTAATGATTCACATGTTGCTGCACCTCCTACTATCAATGGTAAAATAATTGGTGTTGGCAATGCTTCTACTCCTAGTGCAAAGCGCGCAAAATTACCCGAAACTGCTAAAACTGCTGAAACTGCTTGTGATAAAACTCGCTGAAATTTTTTCCAACCTTGGGGATGATAATCCCATTGCTTTAGATTGTAATGATTTAGATTTTGATGATTGCCACATCTCTGAAGTTATAAAGTTCTTGCAAAAACTTGCTAAGAGTCCCAATGCTAGCGCTGTAAACTTTGCTTTCACAAAACATATTACAAATGCTCTCATAAAAGCTAGAGAAGAGAAACTAAAACTTGAAACTTCTATTCCTAGAAAGCTAGAGGATGGTTGGGAGCCCATCATTAAAATGAGAGTCAAAGATTTTGATTGTAATGCTTTATGTGATCTTGGTGCAAGTATTTCTATTATGCCTAAAAAAGTCTATGATATGCTTGACTTGCCACCATTGAAGAATTGTTATTTGGATGTTAATCTCGCTGATAATGCTAAAAAGAAACCTTTGGGGAGAGTTGATAATGTTCATATTATGGTTAATAATAACCTTGTCCCTGTTGATTTTGTTGTCTTGGATATTGAATGCAATGCATCTTGCCCCATTATATTGGGAAGACCTTTTCTTCGAACCGTTGGTGCCACTATTGATATGAAGGAAGGTAATATTAAATATCAATTTCCTCTCAAGAAAGGTATGGAACACTTCCCTAGAAAGAGAATGAAGGTACCTTATGATTATATTATTAGAACAAATTATGATGTTGATGCTTCATCTCTCGATGTTACTTGATATACACTTTCTGCGCCTAGCTGAAAGGCGTTAAAGAAAAGCGCTTATGGGAGACAACCCATGTTTTTACTACAGTATTTTTGTTTTATATTTGTGTATTGGAAGTTGTTTACTACTGTAGCAACCTCTCCTTATCTTAGTTTTATGTTTTGTTGTGCCAAGTAAAGTCTTTGATAGAAAAGTAAGTACTAGATTTGGATTACTCGCGCAGTTCCAGCATTTCTTTGCTGTCACGAATCTGGGTCTATCTCCCTGTAGGTAGCTCAGAAAATTAAGCCAATTTACGAGCATGATCCTCAGATATGTACGCAACTTTCATTCAATTTGAGCATTTTCGTTTGAGCAAGTCTGGTGGCCTAATAAAATCCATCTTTACGGACTCGTTCGTTTTGACAGATTCTGTCTTTTATTTCGCATTGCCTCTTTTGCTATGTTGGATGAATTTCTTTGATCCATTAATGTCCAGTAGCTTTATGCAATGTCCGAAGTGTTAAGAATGATTGTGTCACCTCTGAACATGTGAATTTTTATTATGCACTAACCCTCTAATGAGTTGTTTCGAGTTT
Organism: Lolium rigidum; assembly: GCF_022539505.1. NCBI lineage: Eukaryota > Viridiplantae > Streptophyta > Magnoliopsida > Poales > Poaceae > Lolium > Lolium rigidum. Next base: position 1,739 of record NW_025900964.1, on the reverse strand, counting down.
GGTGTGGAGGAAGTTTTCAAGGATCAAGAGAGGAGTATGATGCAATATGATCAAGGAGAGTGAAAGCTCTAAGCTTGGGGACGCCCTGATGGTTCACCCCTGCATATTCTAAGAAGACTCAAGCGTCTAAGCTTGGGGATTCCCAAGGCATCCCCTTCTTCATCGACAACATTATCGAGTTCCTCCCTTGAAACTATATTTTTATTCCGTCACATCTTATGTACTTTGCTTGGAGCGTCGGTTTGTTTTTGTTTTTGTTTTGTTTGAATAAAATGGATCCTAGCATTCACTTTATGGGAGAGAGACACGCTCCGCTGTAGCATATGGACAAATATGTCCTTAGGCTCTACTCATAGTATTCATGTCGAAGTTTCATCTTCGTTAAATTGTTATATGGTTGGAATTGGAAAATGCTACATGTAGTAACTCTAAAATGTCTTGGATGATTTGATACTTGGCAATTGTTGTGCTCATGTTTAAGCTCTTGCATCATATACTTTGCACCCATTAATGAAGAAATACTTAGAGCTTGCTAATTTGGTTTGCATATTTGGTTTCTCTAGAGTCTAGATAACATCTAGTATTGAGTTTTGAACAACAAGGAAGACGGTATGGAGTCTTATAATGTTTACCATATGTCTTTTATGTGAGTTTTGCTGTACCGTTCATCCTTGTGTTTGTTTCAAATAACCTTGCTAGCCTAAACCTTGTATCGAGAGTGAATAATTCTCATGCATCCAAAATCCTTGAGCCAACCACTATGCCATTTGTGTCCACCATACCTACCTACTACATGGTATTTATCCGCCATTCCAAAGTAAATTGCTTGAGTGCTACCTTTAAAATTCCATCATTCACCTTTGCAATATATAGCTCATGGGACAAATAGCTTAAAAACTATTGTGGTATTGAATATGTACTTATGCACTTTATCTCTTATTAAGTTGCTTGTTGAGGGGAGTGATGTTTTGGCACATGGGAGCATATGCTCCCTTTATTTTTAAATACATGTAGATACATTTTAAAATGTTAAAAAAATTAAAACAAAAATTTCGCACGTACATCTTCATGTGGTACACGCTCACAAAGTCGTTTCATGAAAAATCGACATGTCATGTGGCGTGTGTAAAAAAGACAAAATTCGGTGTTGAAACAAAGACTTGTCACAAGATAAATTTTCTCTTTTTCGCTTAGACTACAAAAAATATCATTTTTTCGTGAAACTTGACGAATACACATATATTATGGAGATGTACATGTAAATTTTTTTGTCAAATTTTTTTAACACTTGGAAATATGTTTTTATGGTAGAGGGATCATATGCACCCGGGAGCCGAATTGAGTTTCTGCTTGTTGAGCGATAACCATGTTTCTGGGGACGCCATCAACTATTCTTTGTTGGATATCATGTGAGTTGCTATGCATATCCGTCTTGTCTGAAGCAAGAGAGATCTACCACCTTCATGGTTGGAGCATGCATATTGTTAGAGAAGAACTTTGGGCCGCTAACTAAAGCCATGATTCATGGTGGAAGTTTCAGCTTTGGACATATATCCTCAATCTCATATGAGAATAATAATTGTTGCCACATGCTTATGCATTAAAGAGGAGTCCATTATCTGTTGTCCATGTTGTCCCGGTATGGATGTCTAAGTTGAGAATAATCAAAAGCGAGAAATCCAAAATGCGAGCTTTCTCCTTAGACCTTTGTACAGAGCGGCATGGAGGTACCCCATTGT